>NW_027521278.1:0-101019 GCF_052094955.1 Ictidomys tridecemlineatus
GTATATGTAGAAAGCACCAGTCAGAAATTAACAGATAAATGACCCAAAGAAAGATCAGTAGAGAAAAAAAAATGGGGTGGGAAGGGGAGGGAGATGGGGAGTGGGAACTGAATGGGGTAAATCAGATTCCATGCACGTAGGATCTTTTCCAAATCAACCCAACTTCTATGTATAACTATTATGCTCTAATAAAAAATTTAAGAAGATGACGTGATCCTATCAGCAAAGAGTGAGATTTGAATTCTTCTTGACCTATTTGTATACCTTTAATTTCTTTCTTTTGACTAATGGCTCTGGCAATTTCAAGGATGAAGTTGAATAGTAGTGGTGAAAGAGGGGGCACCCTGTCTGCTTCCAGTTTTTAGAGTGAATGCTTTCAACCTATCTCCACTTAGAATAATGCTGTCTTGGGTTTAGCATAGATAGCTTTTACAATGCTTTTACAAAGTTCCGTCTGTCCCTAGTATTTCTACTGTTTTGACAGGTAGGGGTGCTATATTTTGTTAAATGCTTTTTCTGCATCTATTGAGATGATCAATAAACTTACATCTCTCTCAAATAAACTTAATCTCTCCCCTTTGGATATACATTTAGATCATCTTCAGTCCTATAAATATTTTAATGAATATTTTCCTACATAACCATATGTGACCATTTCGAATTATCTCTTCAGAATAAAATTTAAATCTGACATAAAAGATTTGTTGTGCAGTTTCTATTTAAACTAGCTCATGGGAGAAAATATATTAAGTGAAATAAGCCAGAAACATAAAGAGAAATAGCAGTTTTTTACTTCTTTGTGAAAGCTACAAAGTTGATCTCAGAGAAGTAGTGAGTAGAGCGGTGGTTATTGGAGCCTGAGAGAGAATCACAAAATCATTGTGAGTCTGATTTCTCAAAGACGCATGTGAAGGACTGCCTGAAACATGCTCTCTGAGTGTGGTCTTTAAATAAATAAGAGTGGACTTCTAACAGGATCCTCAGAAAATCTCTCTTCTTTCCTCAGTGGGCAGCAGAAGGTCCATGGGTCTGGCTGCCTAACATCTAGCTGTGGTGTGCAAATGGGCAGGACCAGAACAGCTGGAGAATCTCAATAATCACTAGTAGACCACATTCTAGGTGAGGGCAGGCTGGAAACAGGCCATCTAGAAGGAAATGGCATGAGCTCTGAAAATGACAGAATCTGTGGATTTAGGAAACGGTTGTGGGTCCAATCCACTCATAACACCTACTCCCTGGGTCAGTCCACGGTTGCCACAGTTACCAAAGGCCGGACCAGAACAGCCTGGAGGGGGAGATGCACTCTGGCATTCTGGCTTGGAGGTTTGGTCTGGGGCCAGCTGACCCATTGCTGCCTGCCTGAGATGAGGTGGGACACCCAGGTGGAAGGGAACAAGAGGGAAAGCGTCCCTAGCTCATTTCAGCCAGAAGGTTGGGGCTGGGGAGGGGACAGGAGAAGACAGTTTGCAGGAAACAAGATGTGATTCCCTAGAGCATGTCCCCGGCCGCACTCCACCTTACCACACTCCTCTCAGTACAGTGGGCCTTTCAGATAATTAACCCACAAAATGGATGGATCCACAGATTAGATCACAAGTCTCACAGTCTAATCATTTCACCTCTTAACACTGCTACTGTGGCTGACCCTGAGCTTTTGGTTGGGGATACCTTATTTCTAAGCTATAATAGTCCCTACAGTCCATGTGCTTTTGTGAGAATACCTTCATGTATTCTGGGAGAGTAACCGGATGCCAAAACAAGATTAAAAGGAAATATCTGGTAACTGAAGATGTGACATTTGGAGCATGGGGAAAAGCTCTGAAGAGGAGCCCTGGGTGGAGCACTTTAAAGTCCTGGTGACGAGGACACAAGAGGGAACCTGGTCTGTGGGGTAGCTGAGTGGCAGTGGGATCACTCAGTAAAACATAAAAAAAAAGTGATAAGGAGCGTGTCTGGGGAGAGAAAAGGAGGGAAGGAGGTTGGGCCTGGAGTCTGGGTACCTTCGGGGTCTCCCCGAAGAGATTCCAGGAGGCAGTGGGACAGGTTCCCAGGACATAGGCATGGGAGTCATGGCTTAGAGTGACTGTGGAAGTCACTGGTGCTCAGAAAGCCAAAAGAGAGCAGGGTGAGGAGAGAGGGCCTGATGGACTGTGCAAAAAAGAAGGTGTCCAGAAGGAGGCTCACCAGCTATCAGCAATCATTCTGCACCACAGTGTCAAAGCTCTTCTCTCTGTACCAAGTCTTCTCCATCCCAGTCTAAAACCTCTGCTTCCTATAACAATCTTTCTGCACCCCAGTCTCCAACCTCTGCTCCCTGCAACAATCCTTCTCCACCCCAGTCTCCAAGTTCAAGTCTCTGAAACTCTCTTTCTGCACCCCAGTCTCGAACATATGCTCTCTGCAACAGTCCTTCTGCAACTCATTCTGCAAACTCTGCTCTCTGCAACAATCTTTCTGCACCCCAGTCTCCAACCTTTGCTCTCTATAAGAGTCCTTCTGCACCTCAGTTTCCAAACTCTGCTATCTGTAATATCCTTCTGCAAACCAAACTCCAAACTGTGATATCTGTAACAGGCCTTCTGCAGCCCAGTCTCAAACCTCTGCTTCCTGCAAGAATCTTTCTGCATTCCAGTCTCGAACATCTGCTCTCTGCAACAGTCCTTCTGCACCGAAGTCTGAAAACTCTGCTCTCTGCAACAATCATTCTGCAACACAGTCTCCAAACTCTGCTATCTGTAACAGTCTTTCTGCACCCCAGTCTCCAACATCTGCTCTCTGTAACAGGCCTTCAGCACCCCAGTCTCCAACATCTGCTCTCTGTAACAGGCCTTATTCACCCCAGTCTCTAATCTCTGCTCACTGCAACATTTCTTCTACACCCTAGTCTCCAAACTTTGCTCTCTGCAACTGTCTTTCTGACCCCAGTCTCCAACCTCTGCTCTCTGTAATGATCTTTCTGCACCTCTGTCTCCAAACTTTGCTGTCTGCAATGATCCTTCTGCACCTCAGTTTCCAACCTCTGCTCTCTGCAACGATCCTTCTGCACCACAGATTCTAACCTCTGCTTCCTGTAACAGTGCTTCTAAACCTCAGTCTCCAAACTCTTCTCTCTGTACCAATCCTTCTGCACCTCAGTCTCCAACCTCTGCTCTCTGTAACAGTCCTTCTGCACCTTAGTATCCAACCTCTGCTTTCTATAATGGTCCCTCTGCACCCCAGTCTCCAATAAATGCTCTCTGTAACAATCCTTCTGCACCTCTGTTTCCAACGTCTGCTCTCTGTAACAGTCCTTCTGTACCACAGTCTCCAAACTCTTCTCTCTATAACGGTACTTCTGCACCCCAATTGCAAACCTCTGCTTTCTGAAACAGTCCTTCTGCACCTGAGACTCCAAACTCTGCTCTCTGTAACAGTCCTTCTAAGCCTCAGTCTGAAACCTCTGCTCTCTGCAACAATCCTTCTAAACCCCAGTCTCCAAACTGTGATATCTGTAACAATCCTTCTGCACCCCAGTCTCAAACATCTGCTCTCTGTAACAGGTCTTTTGCAACTCAGTCTCCAAATTCTGTTTTCTGTAACAGGCCTTCTGAACCCCAGACTCCAAACTCTTCTCTCTGCAACGATTCTTCTGCACCTCAGTCTCCAACCTCTGCTCTCTGAAACAGTCCTTCTGCCCCCAAGTCTCAAACATCTACTCTCTGTAAGATACTTCTGAACCTCGTTCTTTTAACTTTGCTCTCTTTAACAGTCATTCTGCACCTCAGTCTCCAAACTCCTCTCTCTGCATTGGCTCTTCTTCATTCCAGTATCCAACATCTGTTCTCTGCAGCAGTTCTTCTGCACCCAGGCTACAAAGTCTGCTCTCTGTAACAGTCCTTCTGCACCCCAGTCTCCAAATTTTACTTTCTGTATCAGTTATTCTGCACTGCAGTATAAAACCTATGCTCTCTGTAACAGTCCTTCTGCACCTCAGTCTTCAAACTCTGCTCTCCACAATAGTCCTTCTGAACCCCAGTCTCCAACCTCTTTTCTGTGCAAAAGTCCTTCTACACACCAGTCTCCAACATCTGCTCTCTGCAAGATCCTTCTGCATCCAGTCTCCAACTTCTGCTCTCTAAAACAGTCCTTCTACACAACAGTCTCCAAATTCTGCTCTCTGCTACAGTTCTTCTGCACCCAGTCTCCAATCTCTGCTCTTTTCAACATTTCTTCAGCACCTAGTCTCCAACCTGTGCTCTCTGTAGCTATCCTACTACACCCCTGTCTCCAAACTCTGCTCTCTGTAGCGATGCTTCTGCACCTCAGTCTCCAACCTCTGCTCTCTGCAACGATCTTTCTGCACCCCAGTCTCCAACATCTGTTCTCTGCAACAGTCCTTCTGACCCAAGTCTCCAGCATCTGCTCTCTGTAACATCTTTCTGCACCCAAGTTTTCAAACTCTGATGTAGGTGACACATATTCTGTACCCCACTCTCCACCGTCTGCTCTTTGTAACAGTACTTCTGTACCGCAGTCTCCATTCTCTGCTCACTGCAACATTTCTTCTGCACCCCAGTCTCCAAACTGTGCTCTCTGTAACTATCTTTCTGACCCTAGTCTCCAACCACTGCTCTCTGTAACGATCCTTCTGCACCTCAGTTTCCAACTTTGCTCTCTGCAACGATCCTTCTGCACCACAGTTTCCAACCTCTGCACTCTGTAACACGCCTTCTACACCTAGTCTCCAAATTCTTCTCTCTGTACCAATCCTGCTGCACCTCAGTCTCCAACCTCTGCTCACTGTAACAGTCCTTCTGCACCTCAGTCTCCAAACTCTGCTGTCTGTAACAGGCTTACATCATCCCAGTCTCCAACCTCTGCTCTCTGTAACAGTTCTTATGCAAGCCAATCTCGAATCTCTGCTCTCTGTAACAGTCTTTCTGCACCCCAAGTCTCCAACCTCTTTCTCTGCAATGATCCCTCTGAACTGAACCTCAGTCTCCAACCCTTCCTCTCTGTAACAGTCCTTCTGCACCCCAGTATCAAAACTCTTCTCTCTCTAAAAGTCTTTCTGTACCTCAGTCTCAAACCTTTGCTCTCTGTAATGGTCCTTCTGTACCACAGTCTCCAACCTTTGCTCTTGTATCAATCCTTCTGCACCTCAGTCTCCAAACTCTGCTCTCTGTAACAGTCCTTCTGCACTCTAGTCTCGAACATCTGCTCTCTACAACGGTCCTTCTGCACCAAAGTCTCCAAACTCTGCTCTTTCTAACAGTCCTTCTATACCACAGTCTCCAACCTCTTCTCTCTGTAAGAATCCTTTTGCACTGCAATTGCCAAACTCTGCTTTCTGTAACAGTCTTTTCTGCACCTCAGATTCCAATCTCTGCTCTCTGTAACAGTCCTTATAAGCCTCAGTCTGAAACCTCTGCTGTCTGCAACAATCCTTCTCCATCCTAGTCTCCAAACTCTGCTATCTGAAACAATTCTTGTGCACCCGAGTCTTCAACCTCTGCTCTCTGTAACAGGTCTTCTGCACCCCAGTCTCCAAACTCTGCTCTCTGTAACAGGACTTCTGCACCTCAGTCTTTAACCTCTTCTCTCTGCAACGATTTTCTGAACCTCACTCTCCAACCTCTGCTCTCTGCAACAGTCCTTCTAAACCGCAGTCTCCAACCTCAGCTCTCTGCAATGATTCTTCTGCATTCCAGTCTTCAAAAACTGCTCTCTGAAACAGTCCTTCTGCACCCCAGTCTCCAACCTCTGCTCTCTGCTACAGTACTTAGCACCCCAGTAATTAACCTCTGCTCTCTGCAACATTTCTTCTAAACCCTAGTCCCCAACCTGTGCTCTCTGTAACTGTCCTACTGCACCCAGGTCTCCAAACTCTGCTCTTTGTAGTGATCCTTCTGCACTCTGCAACGATTCCTCTGCACACCAGTCTCCATCCTCTGCTCTCTGTAAGAATCCTTTTGAACCCCAGTCTTTAACCTCTCCTCTCTTTAAACGTCCTTCTGCATTTAAGTCTCCAAGTTCTGCAAACTGTAACAGTCCTTCTACACCCCAGTCTCAAACCTCTGCACTCAGAAATGATCTTCTGCATCTAACTCTCCAACCTCTGCTCTCTTTAATAGTCCTTCTGCACCCAGTCTCCAACATCTGCTTTCTGCAATGATCCGTCTTCTCCCCAGACTCCAACCTCTGCTGTCTGCAATGGTCCTTCTACATCCCAGTTTCCAAAATCTGCTCTCTGTAACAGTCCTTCTGCACCTCAGTCACCAAACTGTGCTCTCTGAAACAGTCCTTCTGGACCCCAGTCTCCAACCTCTGCTCTCAGTAACAGTTCTTCTTCATCCCAATCTCTAAACTCTGCTCTCTGTAACACTCCTTCTGCACCCCAGTTTTTACCCTCTACTCTCTGTAAAAGTCTTTCTGCACCTCAGTCTCCAAGCTCTGCTCTCAGTAAGATCCTTCAGCAACCCATTCTCCAAATGCTTCTCTCTGTAATAGTCTTCTGCAACCCAGTCTCCAAACTCTGCTCTCTGTAACAGCCTTCTGCACCCCAGTCTCCAAACTGTGTTTCTCTACAACGATCCTTCTGCACCCCAGTCTCCAAACTCTGCTCTTTGTAACAGTCCTTCTCTACCCCAGGATCCAACATCAGCTCTCTGAAACAGACCTTCTGCACCTCAGTCTGAAAACTCAGCTCTCTGCAAAAATCCTACTGCACCTGAGTTTCCAAATTTTGCTCTCTGTAACAGTCCTTCTGAACCTCAGTCTAAGAAATGATCTCTGTAAGATCCTTCTGCAACCCAGTCTCAAAATTGTGCTATCTTTAACATTCCTTCGGCACCCCAGTCTCCAATCTCTGCTCTCTGTAACAGGCGTTCTGCACCCCAGTCTCCAACCTCTTCTCTCTTCAACGATCCTTCTTCACCTCAGTCTTCAACCTCTGCTCCCTGTAACATTCCTTCTGCACCCCAGTCCCCAACCTCTGCTCTCTGTAACAATCCTTCTGCACCTCACTCTCCAACCTCTGCTCTCTGCATCGGTTCTTCTGCACCCCAGTCTCCACATTCTGTTCTCTGCAACAGTCCTTCTGCACCCCAGTCTCCAACCTCTGCTCTCTGCAACAGTCCTTCTTCACCCCAGTCTCCAAACTCTGCTCTCTGCTAAAGTACTTTTGCACCCCAGTCTCCAACAACTGCTCTCTGTATCAGTCATTTTACACCCCAGTAACCTAAATCTGCTCTGTGTAACGATTTATCTGCACCTTAGTTTCCAACCTCTGCTCTCTGCAACGATCCTTCTGCATCCCAGTCTCCAACGTCTGCTCTCTGTAAGATCCTTCTGCACCCCGTTCTCCAAACTTTGCTCTCTGTAACAGTCATTTTGCACCCCAGTCTCCAAAATCTGCTCTCTGTACAAGTCCTTTTGTATCGCAGTCTCCAACCTCTTCTCTTTGTTTCGGTCCATCTGCTCCCCAATTGCCAAACTCTGCTTTCTGTAACAGTCCTACTACACCTCAGTCTCCAAACTCTGCTCTCTGTAAAAGTCCTTCTGCACCTCAGTCTCCATCCTTTGCTCTCTGTAATTGTATTACTGAAACCTAGTCTCCAATCTCTGCTCTCTGTAACAATAATTCTGCACCCCAGTATCCCAAATCTGCTCTCTGCAAAGGTCCTTCTGCACCCCGTCTACAAACTCTGCTCTGTAACAATTCTTCTGTAGGGCAGTCTCCAAGCACTTCTCTGTATAACGGTCCTTCTACAACCCAGTCTTTAACCTCTGCTCTCTGCAACGATCCTTCTGCATCCCAGTCACCAACGTCTGCTCTCTGTAAGATCCTTCTGCACCCCGTTCTCCAAACTTTGCTCTCTGTAACAGTCATTTTGCACCTCAGTCTCCACCTTATCTCTCTGCAATGGCCCTTGTGCACCCCAGTATCCAACCTCTGTTCTCTGCAGCTGTCCTTCTGCACCCAGGCTACAAACGCTGCTCTCTGTATAAGTCCTTCTGCACCTCAGTCTCCAACCTCTGCTCTTTGCAACAGTCATTCTGCACCCCAGTCTCTAACCTCTGCTTTCTGCAAACGTCTTATTATACCCCAGTATCCAACATCTGCTTTCTGCAACGATCCTTTTGCATCCCAGTCTCCAACGTCTGCTCTCTACAACAGTCCTTCTGCACCCCAGTCTCCAACCTCTGCTCTCTGCTACAGTCTTTCTGCACCCCAGTCTCCAACCTCTGATCTCTGCAACAGTCTTTCTGCACCCCAGTCTCCAACTTCTGTTCTCTGTAACAATTTTTCTGCACATCAGTCCCAAACTCTGCTCTCTGCACTCGTCCTTCTGCACCCTATTCTCGAACTTCTTCTCTCTGTAACAATTGTTTTACACCCCAGTCTCCAAACTTTGCTCTCTGCAACGATCCTTTTGTAACCCAGTCTCCAACCTCAGCTCTCTGCAAAAGTCTTCTGCACCCCAGTCTCCAACATCTGCTCTCTGAAACAGTCCTTCTTCACCTCAGTCTGAAAACTCTGCTCTGTGCAATGATCCTTTTGCACCCAAGTCTACAAACTCTGCTTTATGTAACAGTCCTTCTTCATCTCACCTCTCAACAGTCCTTCTGTACTTCATCTCACCTCTAAACAGTCCTTCTGTAATGCAGTCTCCAACCTCTGCTCTCTGCAACGATCCTTCTTCACCCATTCTCCAACCTTGTTGTCTTCAAGAGTCCTTAAGCACGTCAGTCTCCAAAATCTGCTCCCTGCAACAATCCTTCTGCAACTTAGTCTCCAAATTCTGCTCTCTGCAACATGTTCTTCTGCACCCAGAATCCAACATCTACTCTCTGAAACAGTCCTTCTCCACCCCAGTCTCCAACCTCTGCTCTCTGTAACATTCCTTCTGTACTGCTATCTGCAACCTCTGCTCTCTGTAAGGATCCTTCTGCACCCCAGTCTCCAACTTCTACTTTCTGTATCAGTCCTTCTGCACCCCTGTCTGCAAACTCTGCTCTCTGTAACAGTCCTACTGTACCTCAGTCTCCAACCTCTGCTCTCTTAAAACAATTCTTCTGCACCCCAATGTGAACCTGTGCTCTCTGCTACAGTCCTTATACACCCCAGTGTACAGCCTCTGCTCTCTGCAACAGTCCCTCTGCAATTTTGTCTCCAACCTCTGCTCTCCTTAACAATCCTTCTGCACCCCAGTCTGCAACCTCTGTTCTTTATAACAATCCTTCTGCACCCCAGTCTCAAAATTTTGCTCTCTACAACGAACTTTCTGCACCTCAGTCTCCAACCTCTGCTTTCTGCAACAGTCCTTTATCACCTCAGTCTCCAAACTCAGCTCTCAGCATCGAGCCTTCTGCACATCAGTCTTGAAACTCTACTCTCTGTAACAGTCCTTCTGCACCCCGGTCTCAAAGCACTGCTGTCTGCAACAGTCGTTCTGCACACCAGTCTCCAACCTCTGTTCTCTGTAACAATCCTTCTGCACCTCAGTCTCCAAACTCTGCTCTCTGCAATGATCCTCTTACATCCCAGTCTCCAACTTCTGCTCTCTGTAACAGTCCTTCTGTACATGAGTCTCCAAACTCTGGTCTCTGCAAAAGTCCTTCTGCACCCCAATCTCCAATCTCTGCTGCCTGCAAAAGTCCTTTTCCACCCCAGTCTTCAACCTCTGTTATCTACATCAGTCCTTCTGCACCCCAGTCTCCAACATCTGCCCTCTGTAACAATCCTTCTGTACCTCAGTCTCCAACCTCTGCTCTCTGCAACAGTCCTTCAGAACAGCTGTCTCAAATTCTTGTTCCTGCAACAGTCCTTCTACACCCCAGTCTCCAAACTCTGCTATCTGCCACAGTCCTTCTGCACCTTAGTCTCCAACCTCTTCTCTCTGCAACGAACCTTCTTCACCCCAGTCTCCAAAATCTGCTCTCTGCAACACTCCTTCTGCACCTCAGTCTGAAAACTCTGCTCTCTGCAAGGAGACTTCTTCACCTCAGTTCCCAAACTGTGATCTTTGCAATGATCCTTCTGAACCCCAGTCTCCAACCTCTGCTCTCTGTAACAATCCTTCTGCACCCCAGTCTCCAACATCTGCTCTCTAAAAAAGTCCTTCTGCACCCCAGTCTTTAACATCTGCTCTCTGCAACAGTCGTTCTGCACCTCTGTGTAAAAACTCTGCTCTCTGAAACGATCCTTGTGCACCCTAGTCTCCAAACTCTGCACTCAGAAACAGTCCTTCTCCACCCCAGTCTCCAACCTCTGCTCTCTGTAACAGTACTCCTGTAGTGTAGTCTACAAAATCTGCTCTCTATAACGGTCCGTCTGCACCCCAGTTTCTAAGGTTTGCTTTCTGTATCAGTCCATCAGCACCCCAGTCTTCAACCTCTGCTCTCTGTAACCGTCCTTCTGCACCTCAGTCTCCAAACTCTTCTGTCTGCAACAGTCCTTCTGCAACAAAGTCTCAAACCTCTGCTTCGTGCAACAGTCCTCCTGCACCCCTTCTCCAAACTCTGTTCTCTGTAACAGTACTTCTGCACACCAGTCTCAATACTCTGCTCTCCACAACGATCCTTCTGCACCCAAGTCTCCTTCCTCGGCTCTCTGCATCAGTCCTTCTCCACCCCAGTCTCCAACCTCTGCTCTCTGTAACAGTCCACCTGTAGTGCACTCTCAAAAATCTGCTCTATGTAACGGTCCTTCTGCACCCCAGTCTCCAATCTCTGCTCTCTGTAACAGTCCTTCTGCACCCCAGTCTCCAAACTCTTCTCTCTGTAACAGGCCTTTTGTACCCCATTCTCCAACCGCTGCTCTGTGTAACAGTGCTTCTGTACCTCAGTGTGCAAACTCTGCTCTCTGCAACAATCCTTCTGCACCCCAGTCTCCAAACTCTGCTTACTGTATCAGTCTATCTGCAACACAATTTCCAACACCTGCTCTCTGTAAGAGTCTTTCTTCACCTAAGTCTAAAAACTCTGCTCTCTGCAACAGTCTTTCTGCACCCCAATCTCCAACATCTTCTCTCTTCAACAGACCTTCTGCACAAAATCTTTAACCTCTGCCTCTGTAACAGTCCATCTGTAACCCAGTCTCCAACCTCTGCTCTCTGCAACAGTCCTTCTACACCCCAATGTGAACCTGTTCTCTCCGCTACAGTCCTTATACATCCCAGTGTCCAGCCTCTGCTCTCTGCAACACACCCTCTGCATCCCAGTCTCCAAACTCTGCTCTCCGTAACAATCCTGCTGCACCTCAGTCTCCAAACTCTGCTCTCTGCCATGATCCTTCTGCACCTCAGTCTTCAAAAACTACTCTCTGTAAATGTACTTCTGAACTCTTGTCCAAAGTCTGCTCTCCGTAACAGGCCTTCTGCACCCCAGTCTCCAAACTCTGTTTTTTATAACAATCCTTCTGCACCTCAGTCCTTTTTTATAACAATCCTTCTGCACCTCAGTCCTTCTGCATCTCAGTCTTCAAACTCTACCCTCTTCAACAATCCTTCAGAACCGCTGTCTCAAATTCTTGTCCCTGCAACAGCCCTTCTACACCCCAGTCTCCAACCTCTGCTATCTGCAACAGTCCTTCTGCACTCCAGTCTCCAACATCTGCTCTCTGTAAGATCCTTCTGCAACCCAGTCTGTAAACTCTGCCCTCTGTAACAGTCTTTCTGCACCCCTAGTCCAACCTCTGTTCTTGTAACAGTCCTTTTGCACGCCGGTCTCAAACCTCTGCTCGCTACAACGATTCTTCTGCATCCCAGTCTCCAACCTCTGCTCTCTGCAAAAGTCCTTCTGCACCCCAGTCTCCAATATCTGCTCTCTGCAACAGTCCTTCTCCACCTCAGTCTGAAAACTCTGTTCACTGCAATGATCATTCTGCAACCCACTTTGCAACCTCTGCTCTCTGTAACAGTCCTGCTATACCACAGTCTCCAAACTGTGCTCTCTGTAAGATTCTTCTGCAACCCTGTCTCCAAATTCTGCTGTCTGTAACAGTCCTTCTGCACCCCAGTCTCCAACCTCTGCTCTGTGTATCAGGCCTTTTGCACCCCATTTTCAAACCTCTGCTCTTTGCAACAGTCCTTCTGCACCGCAGACTCCAAACTCTGTTTTCTGTATAAGTCCATCTGCACCCTAATCTCCAAACTCTGCTCTCTGTAACAGTCCTTCTGCACCTCAGTCTACAAACTCTGCTTTCTGCAACAGTCCTTCTGCAACCCAGTCTCCAAAATCTGCTCTCTGCAACAGTTCTTCTGCACCAAAGTCTCAAAACTCTGTCTCTGTAACAGTGCTACAAAAAGGCAGTCTAGAACCTCTACTCTCTGCAACAGTGCTTCTGCACCCAAATCTCAAACCTGTGCTCTCAGGAACAGTCCTTCTACACCCCATGTCCAGCCTCTGCTCTCTGCAGAAGTCCCTCTGAAACCCAGTCTCCAAACTCCGCTCTCTATAACTGTCCTTCTGCACCTCATTCTCCAAACTCTACTCTCTGTAAAAGTACTTCTGCACCCCACTCTCTGATATCTTTTCTATATAGCAATTCTTCTGCACCTTAGTCTCTAACCTCTGCTCTCTACAACTATCCTTCTGCACCCCAGTCTCCAACCACTGCTCTCTGCAAGAGTCCTTCTGCACCCCATTCTCCAACATGTGCTCTCTGTAAAATCCTTCTGCACCTCAGTTTGAAAACTCTGTTCTCTGAAACAATCTTTCTGCACCCTAGTCTCCAACCTCTGCTCTCTGTAATAGTCCTGCTGCACCTTGGTCTACAACCTCTACTCTCTGTAAGATCCTTGTGCAACCTTTTATAAAAACTCTGCTCTCTGTAACAATTCTTCTGCACCCCAGTATCCAACATCTGCTCTCTGTAACAGTCCTTTTGCACCTCAGTCTCAAACTCTGCTCTCTGCAAAAGTCCTTCTACACCCCATTCTCCAACCTCTGTTCTCGGCAACAGTCCTTCTGAACCACAGTCTCCAACCTCTGCTCTCTGCAACAGTCCTTCTGTACCCTAGTCTTAAACTTATGCTATCTGTAACGGTCCTTCTGTACAGCAGTCTACAAACTCTGCTCTCTCTAATGGTCCTTCTGCATTCCATTCTCCAACCTCTGCTCTCTGTATCAGTATTTCTGCACCCCAGTCTCTAAACTGTGCTCTCTGTAACATTCCTTCTGCACCGCAGTCTTCAACCTCTGCTCTTTGCGACAGTTCTTCTGCACCCCGTCTCCAACCTGTGCTCTCTACAACAGTACTTCTGCACCCCAGTCTCCAACCTCTGCACTCTGAAACAGTCCTTCTTAACCCCAGTCTCTAACCTCAGCTCTCTGTAACAGGCCTCCTCTACTGCGGTCTCTAAATTCTGCTCTCTGTAATTTTCCTTATGCACCACTGTCGCCGACCTCTGCTTTCTCTATCAGTCCTTCTGCACCCCAGTCTCCAACCTGTGCTCTCTGTAACAGTCCTTCTGCATCTCAATCTCCAAACTCTGCTCTCTGCAACATTCCTTCTGCACCCAATCTCCAAACTCTGCTCCCTCCAACGGTCCTTTTACAACCAATCTCCAACCTCTGCTATCTGCAGCAGTCCTTCTGCACCCCAATCTCCAACATCTCCTCTCTGTAACAATCCTTCTGCACCTCAGTCTCCAACATCTACTCTCTGTAACAGTCGTTCTGCACCGCAGTCTCCAATGTCTGCACTATGTAATATCTTTCTGCAACCCAGTCTCCAAACTCTTCCCTCTGAAACAGTCCTTCTGCACTCTTTCTCCAAACTCTTCTCTCTGTAACAGGCCTTCTGCACCGCAGTCTCCAAACTCTTTTCTGTAACAATCCTTCTGCACCCCAGTCTCAAACCTCTGCTCTCTACAACGATCTTTCTTCACCCCAGTCTCCAGCGTCTACTCTCTGCAACAATTCTTCTGCACCCAAGACTCCAACAACTGCTCTCTGCAACAGTCCTGTTGCACCTTAGTCTCCAAATTCTGCTCTCTTTAAGATCTTTCTGCAACCCTGTCTCCAAACTCTACTCTCTGTAACAGTCCTTTTGCACCCCAGTCTCAAATCTCTGCTCTCTGTATCAGACCTTTTGAACCCATATCTACAACCTCTACTCTCTATAACACTCTTTCTGAACCTCAGTCTTCAACTTCTACTCTCTGCAACAATCTTCTGCACCTCAGTCTCCAAGCTCTGCTCTCTGCAACGATCTTTCTGCACCTCTGTCTCCAAAATCTGCTCTCTGCAACATTCCTTCTGCACCCCAGTTTCCAACCTCTGCTCCCTTTTAGATCCTTCTGCACACCAGTATCCAAACTCTGTTCTCTACAACATTCTTTCTCCATCCCAGTCTCAAACTCTTATTTCTGCAACGATCCTGTAGCACCCCAGTCTCCAACCTCTGTTCTCTACAAAAGACATTCTGCCTCCCCAGTCTCCAAACTATGCTCTGTGTAACAGTCCTTCTGTACTGCAATCTCCAACCTCTGCTCTCTGTAATGGTTCTTCTGCACCCCAGTCTCCAAACTCTGTTGTCTGTAGCAGGCCTTCTGCACCCCAGTCTTTAAACTCTGCTCTCTGTAACAGGCCTTCTGCACCCCAGTCTCCAACCCCTTCTCTCTGCAACGATATTTCTGCAGCCCAGTGTCAAACCTCTGCTATTTGCAACAGTTCGTCTGCACCCCAGTCTCAAACCTCTGCTCTCTGTAAGATCCTTCTGCACCCCAGTCTCCAAACTCTGCTCACTGTAAGAGTTTTTCTGCACTCCAATTTCCAAGCTTTACTCTCTGCAACAGTCAATTTAAACCCCAGTCTCCAACCTCTGCTCTCTGTAAGATCCATCTGAACCCCAGTATCCAACCTCTGCTCTCTGTAAAAGTCCTTCTGCACCCCAGTCTCCATACTCTGCTCTCTGTAAGATCCTTCTAGACCCCAGTCTCCATCCTCTGCTCTATGCAACAGTCCTTCTGCACCCCAGTCTCCAACCTCTGCGCTCTGTAACAGTTTTTCTATACCACAGTCTCTAAACTCTGGTATCTATAACGGTTCTTCTGCACCCCAATTTTCAAACTCTGCTTTCTGTAACAGTCCTTCTGCACCTCAGTCTCCAAACTCTGCTTTCTGTAGCAGGCCTTCTGCACCCCAGTCTTCAAAATCTGCTCTCTCCAAAGATCCTTCTGCACCCCAGTCTCCAATAACTGCTCTCTGCTATGATCGTACTGCACCTGAGTCTCCAACCTCTGATCTCTGCAACAGTCCTTCTGCACGTCAGTCTCCAAATTCTGTTCTCTTTAAGACCAATCTGAACCCCAGTCTCCAAAGTCTGCTCTCTGCAACAGTCCTTCAGCACCACAGTCTTCAACCTCTGCTCTCTGTAACAGTCCTTCTGTACCCCAGTCTCCAAACTCTGCTCTCTTTAAGATTCTTTTTGCATATTAGACTCCAAACTCTGCTCTCTGCAACAGTCCTTCTGCACTCGTCTCCAAACTCTGCTCTCTGCAACAGTCCTTCTGCACTCCAGTCTCCAAACTCTGCTCTCTACAACAGTCCTTCTGCACCCCAGTCTCAAACCTCTGCTCTATGCAACAGTCCTTCTGCAACCCAGTCTTCAAACTCTGCTCTCTGCAACGATCCTTCTGGAACCCAGTCTTCAACCTCTGCTCTCTGTAACAATCCTTCTGAACAAAAGTCTTCAAACTCTGCTCTCTGTAAGATCCTTCTGCACTCCAGTTTTCAAACTCTGCTCTCTGTAGCATTCCTTCTCAACCCCAGTCTTTAACCTCTGCTTTCTGCAAGTGTCCTGCAGCAAATAGTCTTAGAACTCTGTCCTCTGCAACAGTCCTTCTGCTCCCCAGTCTGAAACCTCTACTCTCCGTAACCGTCCTTCAGCACCCCACTCTCCAAACTCTGCTTTCCGCATCAGTTCTTCTGAACCTCAGTCTCAAACCTCTGCTCTCTGTATCTATCGTTCTGCACCTCAGTCTCCAACCTATGCTCTCTGTAACAATCCTTCTGCACCCCAATTTCCAACCTCTGCTTTCTGTAACACTCCTTCTGCACCTCAGTCTCCAACCTGTGCTCTCTGTAACATTCCTTCTGCACCCAAGTCTCAAACCTCTTCTCTCTGTAACAGTTTTTCTATACCGCAGTCTACAAACTCTTGTCTCTATACCGGTCCTTCTGCACCCCAATTTCCAACCTCTTCTTTCTGTAACAATCCTTCTGCACCTCAGTCTCCAAACTCTGCTCTCTGTACCAGTCCTTCTGCACCCCAGTCTCCAACCACTGTTCTCTGTAACAGTCCACCTTCACCTCAGTCGCCAAGCTCTCCTGTAACAGGACTTTTGCACGTAAGTCTCCAAACTCTTCTCTCATTAGCAGGCCTTATGGACCCCAGTCTCCAAAATCTGCTCTCTGCAATGATCCTTCCGCACCCCAGTCTCCAACATCAGCTCTCTGCAATGATCCAACTTCACCCCACTCTCCAACCTTTGATCACTACAACAATCCTTCTGCACCTCAGTTTCCTAATTCTTCTCTCTGTAAGATGCTTCTGCAAACCTGCATCAAATTTCTGCTATCTGTAACAGTCCTTCTGCACCCAAGTCTCCTACCTCTGCTCTCCTGACAGTCCTTCTGCACCTCAGTCTCCCAAATCTGTTCTCTGTAAGATCCTTTTGCAACCAAGTCTTTAAACTCTGCACTCTGTAACAGTCCTTCTGTACAACAGTCTCCAACCTCTTCTCTCTTCAACGATTCTTCTCCACACCAGTCTCCAACATCTGCTCTCTGCAACAGTACTTCCGCACCCCAGTCTCCAAATTCTGCTCTCTGTAACAGTCCTTTTTTCACCCCAGTCTCCAAACTCTGCTCTCTGCAACGATTTTTCTGGAACCCAGACTCCAACGTCTGCTCTCTGCAACAGTCCTTCTGCACCACAGTCCTCAACCTCTGCTCTCTGTAAGATCCTTCTGCACTCCAGTTTCCAAACTCTGCTCTCTGTAACATTCCTTCTCCAACCCAGTCTCCAACCTCTGTCATCTGCAACAGTCCTTATGCTTCCCAGTCTCAGAGATCTGCTCTCTGTAACAGTCCTTCTGTACCGCAGTCTCCAACCTCTGCTCTTCATAACGATCCTTCTACACACCAGGCTCCAAACTCTGCTTGCTGTATCAGTATGTCTGAACATCAGTCTCCAACCTCTGTTCTCTGTATCTATCCTTCTGCACCTCAGTCTCTAACCTGTGCTCTATGTAAGAGTCCTGCTGCACCCCAGTCTCCAACCTGCTCTCGATAACAATCCTTTATCGCAGTCTCCAACCTCTGCTCTCTGTAAAAGTCTTTCTGCAACCCAATTTCCAAACTCTGCTTCCTGTAACAGTCCTTCTGCACCTGAGTCTCCAAGATCTACTCTCTGTAACACTCCTTCTACACCTCAGTCTCAAACCTCTGTTCTCTGTAACAGTCCTTCTGCACCTCAATCTAAAACCTTTTCTCTGTGCACGATCCTTTTGCACCCAGTCTTCAACCACTGCTCTCTGTAACAGTCAAGCTACACCTAGGTCTCCAACTTCTGCTCTATGTAAGATCCTTCAGCAACCCAGTCTCCAAACACTGCTCTTTATAACAGTCCTTCTGCACCCCAGTCTCCAACATCTCCTCTCTGTACCAGGACTTCTGCACGCCAGTCTCCAAACTCTGCTCTCTGCAACGATCTTTCTGCACCCCAGTCTCCAACCTCTGATCTCTGAAACAGTCCATCTGCACCTCAGTCTCCAACATCTGCTTTCTGTAAGATCCTTCTGCACCCCTGTCTCCAAGCTCTGCTCTTTGTAACGATCCTTCTGCACCCCACTCTCCAACCTCTGCTCTATGTAACAGGACTTCTGCACCTCAGTCTCCAATCTCTGCTCTATTCAAAAGTCCTTCTGCACCCCAGTCTCCAAACTCTGCTCTCTGCAACAGTCCTTCTATACTTCAGTCTTCAAACTCTGTGCTCTGTAACGATCTGTCTGCGCCCCAGTCTCCAACCTCTGCTCTCTGCAACAGTCTTTCTGCACCCCAGTCTCCAAACTCTGCTCTCTGTAACAATCCTTCTCCACCTCAGTCTCCAAACTCTGCTCTATGTAACAAGACTTCTGCACCTCAGTCTGACACCTCTCCTCTCTGCACTGTCCTTCTGCACCTCAGTCTCCAACCTCTTCTCTCCGTAAGATCCTTCAGCAACCCAGTCTCCAAATTCTGCTCTCTATAACAGTCCTTCTGTACCCCAGTCTCCAACATCTCCTCTCTGTAACAGGCCTTCTGCACTCCAGTGTCCAAACTTAGCTCTCTGTAGCAGGCCTTCTGCACTCCAGTCTCCAAAATCTGCTCTCTACAACAGTCCATCTGCACCTCAGTCTCCAAATTCTGCTCTCTGTAAGATACTTCTGCACCCCTGTATCCAACCTCTGCTCTCTGCAACAGTCCTTTTGCACTCCAGTCTCCAACCTATTCTTTCTTCAAGAGTTCTTCTGCACACTGGTTACATACATCTGCTCTCTGCAACAGTCCTTCTGCACCCCAGTCTCCAACATCTGCTGTCAGCAAAAGTTCTTCTGCACCTCAGTCTGAATACTCTGCTCTCTGCAACGACCCTTCTGCACCCCAGTCTCATACCTCGGCTCTCTGGAACAGTCCTTCTGCACCTCAGTCTCCAAACTCTGCTCTTTTTAAGATCCTTCTTCGAACAGTTTTTGAACTCTGAACTTTTTATCTGTCCTTCTGCATAACAGTCTCCAAATTCTGCTCTCTGTAACAGGACTTCTACAACCCACGCTCAAACTTCTGCTCTCTGTAACAGGACGTCTTCACCCCAGTCTCCAACCTCTTCTATCTGCAATGATTCTTCTACACATCAGTCTCCAACATCTGCTCTCTGCAACACTCATTTTAAACCCCAGTCTCCAATCTCTACTCTCTGTAAGATCCAACTGAATCCCAGTCTCCAAACTATGCTCTGTGTAACAGTCCTTCTGCACCCAAGTCTCAGAACTCTGTTCTCTTTAACAGTCTTTCTGCACCTTAGTCTCCAAACTCTGCTTTTTGTAACAGTCCTTCTGCACCCCAGTCTCTAAAATCTGCTCTCTTCAAAAGTCCTTCTGTACCCCAGTCTTCAACATCTGATCTCTGCAACAGTCCTTCTGCACCCCAGTCTCCAACCTCTGCTCTCTCCAACGATCATTTTGGACCCCAGTCTCCAACGTCTGCTCTCTGCAACAGTCCTTCTGCACCACAGTCTCCAACCTCTGCTCTCTATATGATTATTCTGCACTCCAGTTTCCAAACTCTGCTCTCTGTAACATTTCTTCTCCACCCAGTCTCCAACCTCTGTCCTCATCAACAGTCTTTCTGCTCCCCCGTCTCCGAGATCAGCTCTCTGTAACAGTCTTTCTGAACCGCAGTCTTTAACCTCTGCTCTTTGTTACAGTCCTTCTAAACCCCAGTCTCCAACTTCTGCTTTCTGTATCAGTCTGCCTGAACCCCAGTCTCCAAAATCTGTTCTCTGTATCTATCCTTCTGCACCTTAGTCTCCAACCTATGCTCATTGTAAGAGTCCTTCTGCACCCCAGTCTCCAACCTCTGCTCTCAATAACAGTCCTATACCGCAGTCTCCAACCTCTGTTCGCTGTAACAGTCCTTCTGAACCTCAGTCTGAAACCTTTGCTCTATGCACGATTCTTTTGCACCTAGTCTTCAACCACTGCTCTGTGTAACAGTCAAGCTACAACTCAGTCTCCAACCTCTGCTCTCTGTAAGAAGCTTCAGCAACCCAGTCTCAAAACACAGCTCTCGATATCAGTCCTTCTGCACCCCAGTCTCCAACCTCTCCTCTCAGTAACAGGCCTTCTCCATGCCAGTCTTCAAACTCTACTCTATGCAAGGATCATTTTGCACTGATGTCTCCAACCTCTGCTCTCTGCAATGATCCTATTACACCCCAGTCTCAAAATTCTCATCTCTGAAACAGTCCTTCTGAACCTCAGTCTCCAAACTCTGCTCTCTGTAAGATCCTTCAGCAACCCAGTGTCCAAACTCTCCTCTTTGTAACATGCCTTCTGAACGCCAGTCTCCAAACTCTGCTCTCTGTAGCAGGCCTTCTGCATCCCAGTCTCTAACCGCTGCTCTCTGCAACGATCCTTCTGCACCCCAGTCTCCAACCTCTGCTCTCTGTAATGATCCTTCTGCACCCCAGTCTCTGACCTCTGATCTCTGCAACAGTTTTTCTGCACCTCAGTCTCCAACCTCTGCTCTCTGTAAGATCATTCTGCACCCCTGTTTCCAAACTCTGCTCTCTGTAACAGTTCTACTGCACCCGAGTCTCCAATCTCTGATCTTTGTAACAGGACTTCCGCACCTCAGTCTCCAACCTGTGCTCTCTGCAACAGTCCTTCTGCATCCCAGTCTCCAAACTCTGTTCTCTACAACAGTCCTTCTACATCCTAGTTACCAACATCTGCTCTCTGCAACAGACCTTCCGCACCCCAGTCTCCAACATCTGCTCTCTTCAACAGTTCTTCTGCACCTCAGTCTGAAAACTCTGCTCTCTGCAAAGAGCTTTCTAGACCCCAGTCTCCAAAGTCTGCTCTCTGCAAGAGTCCTTGTGCACCACAGTCTCCAACCTCTGTTCTCTGTAAGATACTTCTGCACTCCAGTTTCTAGACTCTGCTCTCTGTAACATTTCTTCTCCACCCCAGTCTCCAACCTCTGTCCTCTGCAACAGTCCTTCTGCTCCCCTGTCTCCGACATCTGCTCTCTGTAGCAGACCTTATGTATCGCAGTTTCCAACCTCTGCTCTCTGTAATGGTCCTTTTAAAACTCAGTCTCCAACCTCTGCTTTTTTGAATCAGTCCTTCTGAACGAGGTCCCCAACCTCTGCTCTTTGTATCTATCCTTCTGCACCTCAGTCTCCAACCTGTGCTTTCTATAACAGTTCTTCTTTACCCCAGTCTCCAACCTCTGCTCTCTGTAACAGTCCTTCTATACCGCAGTCTCAAACTCTGCTCTCTGTAAGGATTATTCTGTACCCCAATTTCCAACCTCTGCTTTCAGTAACAGTCCTTCTGCACGTGAGTCTCCAACATCTGCTCTCTGTAAGTTTCTTCAGCGAACCAGTCTTCAAACTTTGCTCTCTGTAACAGTCCTTATGCACCCCAGTCTCCAACCTCTGCTCTCTGTAACAGGCCTTCTGCATGCCAGTCTCAAAACTCTGCTCTCTATAGTAGGCCTTCTGCACCCCAGTTTCCATCCTATGCTCTCTGCAACTATCCTTCTGCACCCCAGACTCGAAACTTTGCTCTCTGCAATGATCCTACTGCACCCCACTCTCCAACCACTGATCTCTGCAAAAGTCCTTCTGCACCTCAGTCTCCAAATTCTGCTCTCTGAAAGATCCTTCTGCACCCCTGTCTACAACCTCTGCTCTGTAACAGTCCTTCTGCACCCCAGTCTCCAAACTCTACTCTCTGCAACAGTCCTTCTGCACCCTAGTTACCAACATCTGATCTCTGCTACAGTACTTCTGCACCACAGTCTTCAACCTCTGCTCTCTGTAACACACCTCCTCTACTGCAGTATCCAACCTCTGCTCTCTGTAACGGTCTTTCTGCATCCCAGACTCCAATATCTGCTTTCTGTATCAGTCCTTTTGTACCCCAGTCTCCAAACTCTGCTCTCTGTAAGAGTCCTTCTGCATCTCAGTCTCCAACCTCTGATCTCTACGGAGTCCTGCAATCAGTCTCCAAATTCTGTTCTCTGTAAGATCCTTCTGCACCCCTGTATTTAACCTCTGCTCTCCTAAACTGTCCTTCTGCACCCGAGTCTCCAAACTCTGCTTTCTGTAACAGGACTGCCTACCCTCAGTCTCCAACCTCTGCTCCCTGCAACAGTCCTTCTGCACCCCAGTCTCCAACCACTGCTTTCTACAACAGTTCTTCTGGACCCTAGTTACCAACATCTGCTCTCTGCAACAGTCTTTCTGCACTCCAGTCTCCAACATCTGCTCTCTGCCACAGTCATTCCACACCTCAGTCTGAAAACTCTGCTCTCTGCAACGACCCTTCTGCACCCCAGTCTCCTAACTCTGCTCTCTGTAACAGTCCTTCAGCACCTCAGTCTCCCAACTCTGCCCTCTGTTTCATCCTTCTGCAACCCAGTCTTTAAACTCGGCACTCTTTAATAGTTCTTATGCACAACAGTCTCCAACCTCTGCTCTTTTTAACAGAACTTCTGCCACCCAGTCTCCAAACTCTGCTCTGTGTAACAGGGTTTCTGCACCCCAGTCTCCAAACTCTTTTCTCTGCAACGATTCTTCTCCACCTCAGTCTCCAACTCTGCTCTCTGCAACAGTCTTTTTGAACCCCAGTCTCTAAACCCTGCTCTCTGTAAGATCCATCTGAACCCCAGTCTCCAACCTCTGCTCTCTGTAACAGTCCTTCTGCACCCCAGTCTCCAAACTCTGCTCTCTGTAAGAGTCTTTCTGCACCCCAGTCTCCAAACTCTGCTATCTGTAACAGTCCTTCTGCACCTCATTCTCCAACCTCTTCTCTCTGAAACAGTCTTTCTTCTCCCCAGTCTCTGAGATCTGCTCTCTATAACAGTTCTTCTGTACCGCAGTGTCCAACCAATGCTCTCAGTTTCGGTTCTTCTATATTCCAGTCTCCAAACTCTGCTTTCTCTATCAGCCTGTCTGAACCCCAGTATCAAACCTCTGTTCTCTTTATCCATCCTTCTTCACCTCAGTCTCCAACTTGTGCTCTTTGTAAGAGTCCTTCTGCATCCCAGTCTCCAATGTCTGCTCTCGGTAACAGTTCTAAACCGTAGTCTCCAAACTCTGCTCTCTTTAATGGTACTTCTGCACCCCAATTTCCAACCTCTGCTTCCTGTAACAGTTTTTTTGCACCTCAGTCTCCAAAGTATGCTCTCTGCAACTGTCCTTTTACACCCCACTCTCCAACATCTGATCTCTGCAACAGTCCTTATGCATTACAGTATGAAATCTCTGCTGTCTTCAACGAATCTCCTGCACCCCAGTCTCCTACCTTAGGTGTCTGTTACAATTCTTCTGCACCTCAGTCTCCAACCTCTGCTCTCTGTAGGATCTATCTCAACTCCAGTCTCTTACCTCTGCTCTCTTTAACAGTTCTTCTACACCTCAGTCACCAACCTATTCTCTTTGCAACAGTTTTTCTGCACCCCAGTCTCCAACTTCTGCTCTCTGTAACAGTCTTTCTGCACCTCAGTCTCCAAACTCTGCTCTCTGCAACAACCTTCTGCACCCCAGTCTCCAAACTCTGCTCTCTTCAACGATCTTTCTGGACCCCAGTCTCCAACGTCTGCTCTCTGCAACAGTTCTTCTGCACCCCAGTCTCCAACCTCTGTTCTCTGAAACAGTCGTTCTGCATCCCAGTGTCCAACATCTGCTCTCTATAGCAGTCCTTCTGTACTGGGTCTCCAAACTCTGCTCTCTTTATCCGTCCTTCTGCACCCCAGTCTCCAACATCTGCTTTCTCTATAAGTCTTTCTGCACCCTAGCCTCCAATATCTGCTCTCTTTAACAGTCTTTCTGCACCTCACTCTCCAACCTCTGCGTTCTGCAAAAGTCCTGCTGCATCCCAGTCTTCAACCTCTGCTCTCTGCAACATTCCTTCTGCACCCCAGTCTCCTACCTGTGCTCTCTGTAAAAGTCCTTCTGCAGCCCAATCTAAAAACCTCTGCTTTCTGTAACGATGCTTTTGCACCCCAGTCTCTAACCTCTGCTCTCTGCAACGATCTTTCTGCACCTCAGTCTCCAAATTCTGCTGTCTGCAACTATCCTTCATCATCTCAGTCTCAAACATCTGCACTCTGTAACAGTCCTTCTACAACTCAATCTCCAACCTCTGCTCTCTGCAAGTCTTTTTGCACCCGAAACTTCAACATGTGCTCTCTTCAACAGTCCTTCTATACCCCAGTCTCCAACCTCTTTTCTGCTCTCTTAAACAGTCCTACTGCACCCCAATCTCTAACTTCTGCTCTCTGTAACAGTCCTTCTCCACCTCAGTCTCCAAACTCTACTCTCTGAAAGAAACTTCTACAACCCAGTCTCCAACCTCTGCTCTCTGCAATAATCTTTCTGCACCCCAGTCTCCAACGTCTGCTTTCTGCCACAGTCCTTCTGCATCCCAGACTCCAACCTCTTCTGACTGTAAGATCCTTCTGCACCCCAGTCTCCAACCTCTGCTCTCTTCAAAGTTCTTTCTGCACCCCAGTCTCCAACCTCTGTTTTCTGCATCAGTCCTTCTGCGCCACAGTCTCCAACCTCTGTTCCCTGTAACAGTCTTTCTGTACTGCAGTCTCCAACCACCACTCTCTGTAAGGGTCCTTCTGCACCCGAGTCTCCAAACACTCTTCTGTGTAACTGTCCTTCTGCAACTTAGTCTCCGACCTCTGCTCTCTGCTACAGTACTTCTGCACCCTAATCTCCTACCTCTACTCTCTGCAACAGTCCTTCCACATGCCAGTCTAAAACCTCTGCTCTCTGCAATAGTCCTTCTGCACCCAAGTCTCCAACCTCTGCTCTCTGTATCAATCCTTCTGCACCTAAGTCTCCAAGTTCTGCTCTCTTTATCAATTTTTCTGCACCTCAGTCTCCAAACTCTACTCTTTGTAACAGTGCTTGTGCACCTAAGTCTCCATCCTCTGCTTTTTGTAAGATCCTTCTGCAAGCCAGTCTCCAAACTCTGCTCTCTGTAACATTCCTCGTGCACTCCAGTCTCCAAACTCTGCTCTCTGTACCAGGCTTTCTTCACCCCAGTTTCCAAAATCTGCTCTCTGTATCTGTCCTTCTGCACCCCAGTCTTCAACCTCTGCTCTCTGCAACAATTCTTCTCCATGCTGTCTCCAAACTCTGCTCGCTGCAACAGTCCTTCTGCACCCCAGTCTCCAAAATCTGTTCTCTGCAACAGTCGTTCTGCATCCCAGTATTTAACCTCTGCTCTCTATAGCAGTCCTTCTGTACCGGAGTCTGCAACCTCTACTTTCTTTATCCGTCCTTCTGCACGCCAGTCTCCAACATCTGCTTTCTCTATAAGTCCTTCTTCACCCCAGTCTCCAATATCTGCTCTCTTTAACAGTCTTTCTGCACCTCAGTGTCCAAACTCTGCTTTCTGCAAAAGTCCTACTGCACCCCAATCTTCAACCTCTGCTCTCTGCAACATTTCTTCTGCACCCCAGTCTCCTACCTGTGCTCTCTGTAAAAGTTCTTCTGCACCCAAAATTCAAACCTCTGAATCTGTATCTGTCCTTCTGCACCCCAGTCTTCAACCTCTGCTCTCTGCAACAATTCTTCTCCATGCTGTCTCCAAACTCTGCTCGCTGCAAGAGTCTTTCTGCATCCCAGTCTCAAACATCTGCACTCTGTAACAGTCCTTCTACACCTGAGCCTCCAACCTCTGCTCTCTGCAACAGTCTTTTTGCACCCCAATCTTTAACATGTGTTCTCTTCAACAGTCCTTCTATACACCAGTCTCCAACCTCTGCTCTGCTCTCTTAAACATTCCTTCTGCACCCCACTCTCCATCCTCTGCTCTCTGTAACAGTCCTTTGCACCTCATTCTCCAAAACCTGCTCTCTGAAAGAAACTTCGACAACCCAGTCTCCAAACTCTGCTCTCTGTAACAGTCTTTCTGCACACCATTCATCAACCTCTGCTCTCAGCAACGGTCCTATGCACCCAGTCACCAAACTCTGCTTTTTGCAAAAGTCCTTCTGTACCCCAGTCCCCAACCTAAGCTCTCTGAAAGATCCTTCTGCACCCAAGTCTCCAAACTCTTCTCTCTGTAACAGTCCTTCTTCACCCCAGTCTCCAACCTATACTCTCTGTAACAATCCTTCTGCACATTAGTCTTTAACCTCTGCTCTGAGCAACGGTTTTTTTGCACCCCAGTCTCCAACTTCTGTTCTCTGCAACAGTCCTTTTGCACCACAGTCTGAAACATCTGCTCTCTGTAACAGTCCTTCTGTACTGCAGTCTCCAACCTCTGCTCTTTGTAACAGTCGTTCTGGACCATAGTCTCTCACCTCTGCTTTCGGTATCAGTTCTTCTGCACCCCAGTCTCCAACCTCTGCTCTCTGTAATATTCTTTCTGCACCTCAGTCTCAATCTCTGCTCTCTGTATCAGTCCTTCTGCACCCCTCTTTCAAAACTCTGCTCTCTGAAACAGTCCTCCTGCACCTCAGTCTCCAACAACTGCTTTCTGCAACAGTCCTTCTACACACCAGTCTCCAAACTCTGCTCTCTGAGACAGTCCTTCTATACCCCAGTCTCCATAATCTTCTGCACCCCATTCTACAACGTCTGCACTGCAACAGTCTCTCTGCAACCCAGTCTCCAAAATCTTCTCTCTATAAGATTCTTCTGTACCCCAGTTTCCAAACTCTGCTCTCTGTAACATTCCTTCTGCACCCCAGGCTCAAACCTCTGCTCTCTGCAATGGTCCCTCTGCACCCCAGTCTCCAACCTTATTCTCAAAAACAGTTCTTCTGTACCGCAGTCTTCAACCTCAGTTCTCTGTAAGGATCCTTCTTCACCCCACTCTCCAAACTCTGCTTTCTGTATCAGTGCTTCTGAACCCTAGTCTCCAAACTCTGGTTTCTGTATCAGTTCTTCTGCACCACAGTCTCCAAACTCTGCTCCCTGTAACAGTCCATCTGCACCTCACTCTGCAACCTCTTCTCACTGCAACAATGCTTCTGCACCCCAGTCTTCAACCTCTGCTCTCTGTAACAGTCCTTCTGTACTGCAGTCTCCAACCTCTGCTCTCTGTAATGGTGCTTCTGCACCCGAGTCTCCAAACTCTGCGTAATGTATAAGTCATTCTGCACGCCAGTCTCAAACCTCTGCTATCTGCAACAGTCCTTCTACACCAAAGTCTCCAACCTCTGCTTTCTGTATCACTTCTTCTGCTTCTCAGTTTCCAAACTCTGCTCTCTGTAGGATCCTTCTGAAACACAGTCTCCAAACTCTGCTTTCTGCAATGGTTCTTTCTGCACCTCAGACTCCTACCTCTATTCTCTGAAACAATCCATCTATACCCCAGTCTCCATAATCTGCTCGAACCAATGATCCTTCTGCACCCAAGTCTCCAACATATGCTCTCTGAAACAGTCCTTCTCCACCACAGTTTCAAAACTCTGGTCTCTGCAACAGTCCATCTGCACCCAGTCTCCAACCTCTGCTTTCTCTATCAGTCCTTCTGCACCCCAGTCTCCAACCTCTGCTCTCTTAACAGTCCATCTTGACCTCAGTCTCCAAACTCAGCATTCTGCAAACTTCCTTCTGCATCCCAGTCTCCAACCTCTGCTCTCTACAACGATCCTTCTGCACCCTAGTCTCAAACCTCTTCTCGCTGCAACATTCCTTCTGAAACCCAGTCTTCAACATCTGCTCTCTGCAACAGTTCTTCTGTACCTCAGTCTGAAAACTCTGCTCTCTGCAATAATCCTTCTGCACCCCATTATCCAACCTCTGCTCTCTTTAACAGTCCTTCTGTACCTCAGTCTCCAACCTCTGCTCTATGCAACAGTCCTTCTGCACCCCATGTCCAACATCTGCTCTCTGAAACGATCCTTCTGCACCCCATTCTCCAAACTCTGCTCTATGTAACAGTCCTTCTGAACCTAAGACTCCAAACTCTGCTGTACGTAAGATCCTTCTGCAACCCAGTCTCCAAACGCTGCACTCTGTAACAGCCCTACTGCACCCCAGTCTCAAACCTCTGCACTCTGTAACAGGCCTTCTGCACCCCAGTCTCCAAACTCTGCTCTCTATATTAGTCCTTCTGTACGCCAGTCGCAAACATCTGCTCTTTGTAACAGTCCTTCTGCATCTCAGCCTCCTACATCTGCTCTCTGAAACAGTCCGTCAGCACCACAGATTCCAACTTCTGTTTTTTGCAACAGTCCTTATACACCCAAGTCTCCAACCTCTGGTGTGTGCAACCATCCTTCTGCACCCCAGTCTCCAAACTCTGCTCTCTGTAACAATCCTTCTGTGCCTCAGTATCTAACCTCTACTCTCTGTAACAGTCCTTCTGCACCTCACTCTCCAAAATCTGCTCTTTGTAAGTTCCTTCTCCAACCCAGTCTCCAAACACTGCCCTCTGTAACAGTCCTTCTTCACGCCTTCTCCCAACTCTCCTCTCTGTAACAGGCCTTCTGCACCCCAGTCTTCAAAGTCTGTTCTTTATAACAATCCTTCTGCACCCCAGTCTCCAACCTCTGCGCTCTGTAACAGTCCTGCTGCACCTGGATCTACAATCTCTGCTCTCTGTAAGATCCTTCTGCAACCTTGTCTAAAAACTCTGCTCTCTGTAACAGTCATTCTGCACCTCATTCTCAAAACTCTGTTCTTTCAACACTCATTCTGCACCCCAGTTGCCAACCCCTACTCTCTGTAACAATCCTTCTTTACCACAGTCTCCAAACTCCTCTCTCTGTAAGGGTCTTTCTGCACCCCAGTCTCCAACCTCTGCCTTCTGTATCATTTTTTCTGCACCCCAGTCTACAATCTCTGCTCTCTGTAACAGTTTTTCTGCACCTCATATCCAAACTCTGCTATCTGCAACAGTCCTTATGCACCCCAGTGTCCAACCTCTGCTGTCTGCAAATTTCCTTCTGCACCCCAGTCTGCAACGTGTGCTCTGTGTAACAGTCCTTCAGCAGCCAAGTCTCCAAATGCTGCTCTCGGTAACAGTCATTCTCCAACTCAGTCTTCAACCTCTGCTCTATGAAAGAGTTATTCTGCAACCCAGTGTCCAATATCTGCTCTCTAAACAGTCCTTCTGCACCGCAGTCTCCAACATCTACTCTCTGCAACAGTCCTTCTGCACCCCAGTGTCCATACTCTGCTTTTTGCAACGATCCTTCTGCACCGCAGTATCCAACCTCTGCTGTCTGAAAGAACCTTCTGACCCCAGTTTCCAAACTCTGCACTCTGTAATATTCCTTCTCCACACCAGTCTCAAACCTCTGCTTTCTGCAACGGTCCTGCTGCACCCCAGTCTCCAACCTCTGTACTCTGCAACACTCCTTCTGCTCCCCAGTCTCCAAACTCTGCTCTCTGAAACAGTCCTTCTGTACTGCAGTCTCCAATCTCTGCACCTCAGTCTGACAATTTTGCTCTCTGCAACAATCCTTCTGCACCCAAGACTTCAATATCTGCTCTCTGTAACAGTCCTTCTGCACCTCAGTCTCCAAACTCTGCTCTATATATGATCCTTCTGCAACACAGTCTCCAAAATTTGGTCCCTGCAACAGTCCTTCTGCACCTCAGTCCCAAACCTCTGCTCTCTGTAATACTCGATCTATACCTCAGTCTGACATCTCTTCTCTCTGCAGGATCCTTCTGAACCACAGTCTTCAAGCACTGCTCTCTGTAACAGTCCTCCTTCACCTCAGTCTCCAAACTCTGCTCTCTGTAGAATCCTTTTGCCACCCAGTCTCCTAACTCTGCTCTCTATAAAAGTCTTTCTGCACGCCAGTCTCCTACCTCTGCTCTCTTTAACAGGCCTTCTGCACCCCAGTCTCCAAACTCTGCTCTCTGTAACAGGCTTTCTGCACCCCAGTATCCAAACTCTTCTCTCTGCAACGATCATTCTACACCTTAGTCTCCAACATCTGCTCTCTGTGAGATCCTTCTGCAACCCAGTCTCCTAACTTGGCCCTCTCTAACAGTGCTTCTGCACACCTTCTCCCAACTCTCCTCTCTGTAACAGGCCTTTTGCACCCCAGCCTCCAAAGTCTGTTCTCTATAAGAAGTCTTCTACACGTCAGTATCTAACCTATTCTCTCTGCAACAGTTCTTCTGCACCCGAGTCTCCAACCTGTGGTCTCTGCAACAGTCATTCTGAACCTCAGTCTTAAAACGCTGTTCTCTGCTACGATCCTTTTGCACCTCAGTCTCAAACCTCTACTCTCTGTAACAGTCCTTCTTCACCTGGGTCTTCAACATCTGCTCTCTGTTAGATCCTTCTTCAACCCAGTCTCCAAACTCTGTGATCTGTATCAGTCATTTTAGAGCCCTTCTCCTTACTCTGCTGTCCGTTACAGGCCTTCGGAACCCCAGTCTACAACCTCTGCTCCATGTAACAGTCTTTTTGCACCTCAGTCTCCAACCTCTGCTCTCTGCAATGATCCTTCTGAACCCTAGTTTCCAAAGTCTCCTCTCCTCAACAGTCCTTCTGCACCTCAGTCTCCAAATTCTGCTCTCTGCAACAGGTCTTCTACACCCCAGTCTTCAATCTCTGCTCTGTGTCTCAGTCCTTCTGCACCCAGTCTCCAACCTCTGCTCTCTGTAACAATCCTTGAGCACCCCAGTCTCCAACTTCTGCTCTCCGTAACAGTCCTTCTACACCATATTCTCCAACCTCTGCTCTCTGTTACAGTCTTTCTATACCGCAGTCTCCAACCTCTGCTCTCTGTAACGGTCCCTCTACCCCAATTTCCAACCTCTGCTTTCTGTAACAGTCCTTCTGCACCTCAGTCACCAAACTCTGCTGTCTGTAACAGTCCAGATGTACCTCAGTCTCCAACCTCTGCTCTCTGTTACAGTCCTTCTGCACCTTAGTCTGAAACCTCTCCTCTCTGCACGATCCTTCTGCACCCCAGTCTCAAATAACTGCACTCTGTAATATTCATCCTGCCCCACAGTCACCAACCACTGCTCTCTGTAAGATCCTTCTGCAACCCAGCCTCAAAACTCTGCTCTCTATAACAGTCCTTCTGCAACCCAGTCTCCAAAATCTGCTCTCTGTTGCAGGACTTATGCACCCAAGTCTCCAAACTCTGCTCTCTTAAACAGTCCTTCTGCACGCCAGTCTACAAACTCTGTTCTCTGTAACTGTCCTTCTGCACCCAGTCTCACACTTCTGCTTTCTGTATCATAATACTTCACCCGAGTCTCCAACGTCTGCTCTTTGTAAAAGTCCTTCTGCATCTCAGTCTCCAACCTCTGCTCTCTGCAACAGTCCTTCTGCACCCCAGTCTCCAACCTCTGCTTTCTGCAACATTCCTTCTGCACACCAGTCTCCAACCTGTGCTCTCTTTAACAGTCCTTCTGCACCATAGTCTCCCACCTCTTCTCTCTGTAACGATCCTTCTGCAGCCCAGTCTCAACCTCTGCTGTCTTCAATGATTCTTCCGCAACTCAGTATCCAACTTCTGCTCTCTTCAACGATCCTTCTGCACACCAGTCTCCAACCTCTACTCTCTGCAACTATTTTTCTGCACCTCCGTCTCCAACCTCTGCTCTCTGCAACCGTTGTTCTGCACACTTGTCTCCAACCTTTGCTCTCTGCAAATATCCTTATGCACCACAGTTTTCAACATCTGCTCTCTGAAACGGTCCTTCTGCACCCCAGTCTCAATCCTCTGCTTTCTGTGTAAGTTCTTCTGAACCAGGGTTTCCGACCTTTGCTCTCTGTAACAATCTTTCTGCACCTCAGTCTCCAACATCTGCTCTCTGCAACCGTTATTCTGCACCCCACTCTCCAACCTCTGTTGTCTACTAGAGTACTTCAGCATGTCAGTCTCTAACCTCTGCTCCTTGCAAAAATCCTTCAGCACCCCAGTATCCAACCATTGCTCTCGGTAACATATCTTCTGAACCTCAGTCTCCAAACTCTGCTCTATGTAAGTTTTTTCTGCAACCCAGTCTCCAAATCTGCTCTCGGTAACAGTCCTTCTGCACCCCAGTCTCCAACCTCTGCTCTATGCACCAGTTCGTCTGCACCCCACTCTCCAGGCTCTGCTCTCTGTAAGATCGTTCTGCACACCAGTCTCCAAACTCTGATCTCTGTAACAGTCCTTCTTCACCCCAGGCTCCAACCTCTGCTCCCTGCAACAATGCTTCTGCACCCCAGTCTCCCACTTCTGCTCTCTGCAACAGTTCTTCTTCACCCCAGTCTTTAACATCTACTCTCTGAAACAGTCCTTCTCCATCTCATTCTCCAACCTCTGCTCTCTGCAACAGTCCTTCTGTACCCTGGTCTCCACCCTCTGCTCTCTGTAACAGTCCTTCTGTACTACAGTCTCCAACCTCTTCTCTTTGTAAGGTTTATTCTAGACCCAAGTCTCCAACCTCTGCTTTCTGTATCAGTCCTTCTGCACCCCAGTCTCCAACCTCTGCTCTCTGTAACAGTCCTTCTACAATCTAGTCTTCAACCTCTGCTCTGTGTAACAGTCCTTCTGCAACCCAGTTTCAAATCGCTGCTCTCTGCTACGATTCTTCTGCATCCCAGTCTCCAAAATCTGCTTTCTGCAACCGTTTTTCTGCACCCAAGTCTCCGACCTCTGCTCTCTGAAAGGATCCTTCTGCAAACCAGTCTCCATCCTCTGCTCTCTGCAATAATCCTACTGCACCCCAGTCGCCACCCTCTGCTCTCTGTAAAAATCCTTCTGCATTGCAGTCTCCAAACTCTGCTCTACGTAATATTCTTTTGCAACCCAGTCTCCAAACTCTGCTCTCTGTAACAGCCCTTCTGTATGCAGTCTCCAACCTCTGCTCTCTTTAACAGGCCTTCTGAACCCCAGTCTCCAAACTCTGCTCTCTGTATCAGTCCTTCTGCACCCCAGTCTCCAAATTTTGCTCTCTGTAACAGTCTTTCTGCATCTCAGTTTCCAAATTTTATTTTATTTCTGCATCTCAGTCTCCTACCTCTGCTCTCGGCAAAAGTTCTTCTGCACACCAGTCTCCAACATCTGCACTCTGAAACAGTTCGTCTCCACTCCAGTCTCCAACCTCTGATCTCTGAAACAGTCCTCCTGGATTGCAGTCTCCAAATTCTGCTCTCTGTAATGATCCTTCTGCACCTCAGTCTCCAAACTCTGCTTTCTGTAACAGTCCTTCTGCACCCCAGTCTCCAACCTCTGCTATCTGAAACAGTCCTTCTGCACCTCAGTTTCCAAATTTTATTATCTGCATAAGTCCTTCTGCACCCAAGTCTTCAACACCTGCTTGCTGCAAAAGTCCTTCTTTACCCCAGTTTCCAACCTCTGCTATCTGCAACAGTTTTTATGCACCCCAGTCTCCAATCTCTGCTCTCTGCAACAGTCATTCTACACCCCAGTCTTTAACCTCTGCTCTGTTTAACAGTCCTTCTGCACCCCAGTCTCCAACCTCTGCTCTCTGTAACAGTCCTTCTGCACCATATTCTCCAACCTCTGCTCTTTGTTACAATCTCTGCTTTCTGTAACAGTCCTTCTGCACCTCAGTCACCAAACTCTGCTCTCTCTAACTGTCCTTCTGCACCTCAGTCTCCAACGTCTGCTCTCTGTAACAGTATTTCTGCACCTCAGTCTGAAACCTCTGCTCTCTGCATGATCCTTCTGCACCCCTGTCTTCAACCACTGCTCTCTGTAACAGTCGTCCTACACCTCAGTCCCAAACCCCTGCTCTCTAAAATCCTTCTGCAACCCAGCCTCAAAACTCTGCACTCTATACCAGTCCTTCTGCAACCCAGCCTCAAAACTCTGCTCTCAGTAGCAGGCCTTCTGCACCCCAGTCTCCAAACTCTGCTCTCTGAAACAGTCCTTGTGCACACCAGTCTCCAACCTCTGCTCTCTGTAATGGTCCTTCTGCACCCCAGTCTCCAACCTCAGCTTTCTGTATCATAATTCTTCACCCCAAGTCTCCAGCGTCTTCTCTGTGTAACAGTCCTTCTGCATCTCCATCTCCAAATTCTGCTCTATTCAACAGTCCTTCTGCACCCCAGTCTCCAACCTCTGCTTTCTGCAACATTCCTTCTGCACCCCAGTCTCCAACCTGTGCTCTCTGTAACAGTCCTTGTGAACACCAGTCTCCCACCTCTGCTCTCTATAACGATTCTTCTGCAGCCCAGTCTCCACCTATGCTCTCTGCAAAGATTCTTCTGCAACTCAGTCTACATACTCTGCTCTCTGTAACAGTCCTTCTGCACCCCAGGATCCAACATTTGCTCTCTGCAACATTTCTTCTTCACCCAGGTCACCAAACTGTGCTCTCTGTAACTGTCCTTCTGCACCTAAGCCTGAAAACGCTGCTCTCTGCAACAATTCTTCTGCACCCCAGTCTGTAACTTCTGCACTTGCAACACTGCTTCTGCACCTCTGTCTCCAAAAGGCTCTCTGTAAGATCCTTCTGAAACCCTGTCTCGAAACTGTGCTATCTGTAACAGTCCTTCTACAACCCATTCTTCAACCTCTGCTCTCTGCAACAGTCCTACTGCACCCCAGTCTCCAAACTCTATTCTCTGTAAGATCCTTCTGCACCACAGTCTCCAACCTCTTCTCTCTGTAACAGTCCTTTTGTACCCCAGTCTCCAAACTCTGCTCTCTGCTACAGTTCTTCTGCACCCAGGTCTCCAACCTCTACGCTCTGTAAGATCCATCTGCACTGCAGTCTCCAAACTCTGCTCTCTGTAACAGTCCTTCTGCACCCCAGTATCCAACCTCTGCTCTTTGCAAAAGTCCTACTGCAACCCAGTCTCCAAGCACTACTCTCTGCATGATTCTTCTGCACGGCAGTCTCAAAACTCTGTTCTCTGCAACAGTCGTTCTGCACCCCGCAATCCAACCTGTGCTCTCTTTAAAAGTCCTTCTGTACTGCAGTCTTCAAACTCTACTGTCTGTAATGGTCCTTCTGCAGTCCAGTCTCTAACCTCTGCTTTTTTATCAGTCCTTCTGCACCCCAGTCTCCAACCTCTACTCTCTGCAACAGTCCTTCTGCACCCCTGTCTCCAAACTCTGCCCTCTGCAACATTTCTTTTACACTCAGATCTCCAAACTGTGCTATCTGTAACTGTCATTCTGCACCCCAGTCTACAAACTCTGCTCTTTGTAACGACCCTTCTGCCCCTGAGTCTCCAACCTCTGCCCTCTGAAACGATCCCTCTGCACCTCAGTTTCCAACCTCTGCTCTCTGCAGCGATCCTTCTGCACTCCAGTCTCCAACCTGTGGTCTTCGTAACTCTCTTTCTGACCCCAGTCTCCAACCTCTGCTCTCTGTAAAGATCTTTCTGCATCCTATTCTCCAACCTCTGCTCTTTACAATAATCCTTCTGCACTTCAGTTTCCAACCTCTGCTCTCTGCAATGATCCTTCTGTAACCCAGTCTCCAACATCTGCTCTCTGAAACAGTCCTTCTGCACCTCAGTCTCCAGCCTCTGCTCTCTTTACCAATCCTTCTGTACCTCAGTCTCCGACCTCTGCTCTCTATAGCAGTCTTTCTGTACCTCAGTCACCAACATCTGCTCTCGGTAACAGGCCTTATGCACCCCAGTCTTCAAACTCTGCTCTCTGTTACAGTTCTTCTGCACCCCAGTCTCGAACCTCTGCTCTCTGTAACAGTCCTTCTGCACCCGAGTCTCCGAACTCTGCTCCCTGTAACAATCCTTCTGCACACCAGTCTCCAACCTCTGCTTTCTGTGCAGTTCTTCTGCACCACAATCTCCAAACTCTGCTCTCTATAACAAAACTTCTGCAACCCAGTCTCAAACATCTGCTCTATGCAACAATCCTTCTTCTACCCATTCTCCAAACTCTGCTCTCTGTAACAGTCCCTTTGTATCGCAGTCTTCAACCACTTCTTCTTGTAATAGTTTTTCTGCTCACCAATTGCCAACCTCTGCTTTCTGTAACAGTCGTTCTACACATCAGACTTCAAACTCTGCTCTCTGTAAAAGTCCTTCTTCACCTCATTCTGAATCCTCTGCTCTCTGCAACGATCTTTCTGCACGAGAGTCTTCAAACTGTGCTATCTGTAACAGTACTTCTGCACCCCAGTCTCCAACCTCTGCTCTCTGCAACAGGCCTTCTGCACCCCAGTCTCCTAACTCTGCTCTCTGTAACAGGCCTTCTGCTCCTCTGTCTCCCAACTTTTCTCTCTGCAATAATCCTTCTGCCCCTCAGTCTCCAACCTCTGCTTTCATCAACAGTCCTTTTGCACTCCAGTCTCCAATTTGTGCTCTCTGTAAGATCCTTCTGCATCCTAGTCTTTAACATCTGCTCTCTTTAACAGGCCTTCTGCACCCCAGTATCCAACGTCTGCTCTCTGTAAAAGTCCTTCTGCACCTCAGTTTCCAAACTTTGCTCTCTGTAATGGTCCTTGTGCACCGCAGTCTCCAACATCTGCTCACTGCAACGATCCTTCTTCTCAACAGGCTCCAACCTCTGCTCTCTGCAATTTTCTTTCTGCACCCCAGTCTCCAAACTCTCCTGTCTGTAACATTCTTTCTGTACCGCAGTCTCCAAACTCTTCTCTCTGTAACGGTCTTTCTGAACCCCAATAGCCAACCTCTGCTTTCTGTAACAGTCCTTCTGCGAATCAGACTCCAACCTATGCTCCCTTTAAGAGTCCTTCTGAACCTCAGTCTGAAACCTCTGCTTTCTGTACTAGTCCTCCTGCACCCCAGTATCCAACCTCTTCTTTCTGTAACAGGTCTTCTGCAACCCAGTCTCCAAACTCTGCTTTGTAACAGGACTTCTGCACCCCAGTCTCCAAACACTTCTCTATGCAACGATCCTTCTGCACCTCAGTCTCCAACCTCTGTTCTCTGCAACAGTCCTTCTGCACCCCAGGCTTCAAACTCTGCTCTCTGTAATAATCCTTCTGTACCGCAGTCTCCAACCTCTTCTCTCTCTAACGGTCATTCTGCACCCCAGTTTCCAAATGCTGCTTTGTGAATCAGTTATTCTGCACCCCAGTCTCCAACCAGTTCTCTCTGTATAAGTTCTTCTGCACCTCAGTCTCCAACGTCTGCTTTCTTCAACAGTCCTTCTATAACCCAGTCTCCAACCTCTGTGCTCTGCAATGATCCTTCTGCACCACAGTCTCCAACGTCTGTTCTCTGCAACAGTCTTTCTGACCCCAGTCTCCAGCCTATGCTCTCTGTAAGATCCTTCTGCACCCCAGTTTCTAAACTCTGCTTTTTGTGACATTCCTTCTGAACCCCAGTCTCCAGCCTCTGCTCTTTGTAAAAATACTTCTCTACCACAGTTTCCAGTCTCTGCTCACTGCAACATTTTCTCTGCACACCACTCTTCAAACTGTGCTCTCTGTAACTCTCTTTCTTACCCCAGTCTCTAACCTCTGCTCTCTGTAACGATCCTTCTGCACCTCAGTCTCCAACCTCTACTCTCTGCAAGGATCCTTCTGAACTTCAGTTTGCAACCTCTGCTCTCTGCAACGATCCTTCTGCACCCCAGTTTCCAACCTCTGCTCTCTGTAACAGTCCTTCTACACCTCTGTCTCCAACCTCTCCTCTCTGTACCAATCCTTCTGCACCTCAGTCTCCAACCTCTACTCTCTTTAACAGTTCTTCTGCACCCCAGTCTTCAACCGATGCTCTCTGAAAAAGGCTTTCTGCACACCAGTCTTTAAACTTTGCTCTCTTTAACAGTTCTTCTGCACCCCAATCTCGAACCTCTGCTCTCTGTAACAGTCCTTCTGCAACCCAGTCTCCATCCTCTTCTCTCTGCAACAATCCTTCTGCACCTCAGTCTCCAACCTCTGATCTCTGCAACAGTCCTTCTGCACCCCAGTCTCCAGACTCTGCTCTCTTTAAGATCGTTTTGCATCCCTTTCTCCAACCTCTGCTCTCTGTAACAGTCCTCCTGAACCCCAGTATCCAACCTCTGCTCTCTGTAAAAGTCCTTTTGCACCTCAGTCTCCAAACTTTGCTCTCTGTAATGGTCCTTCTGCACCCCATTCTCCAACCTCTGCTCTTTGTAACAGGCCTTCTGCAACCCAGTCTCCAAACTCTGCTCTGTAACAGAACTTCTGCACCTAGGTCTCCAACCACTTCTCTATGCAAGGATCCTTCTGCACCTCAGTCTCTAACCTCTGTTTTCTGCAACAGTCCTTCTGCACCCCAGGCTTCAAACTCTGCTCTCTGCAATAGTCTTTCTGTACCGCAGTCTCCAAACTCTGCTCTCTGTAACGGTCATTCTGCACCCCAGTTTCCAAATGCTGCTTTGTATATCAGTTATTCTGCACCCGTCTCCAACAAGTGCTCTCTGTAAAAGTCCTTCTGCACCTCAGTCTCCAACGTCTGCTTTCTGAAACAGTCCTTCTTCACCCCAGTCTCAAAACTCTCCTCTCTGCAACAGTCCTTCTATACCCCAGTCTACAACCTCTGCGCTCTGCAATGATCCTTCTGAACCACAGTCTTCAACGTCTGTTCTCTGCAACAGTCTTTCTAACCCCAGTCTCCAGCCTCTGCTCTCTGTAAGATCCTTCTGCACCCCAGGTTCCAAACTCTTCTCTCTTTGACATTCCTTCTAAACCCCAGTCTCCAGCCTCTGCTCTTTGTAAAAGTACTTCTGTACCACAGTCTCCAATCTCTGCTAACTGCAACATTTTCTCTGCACACCACTCTCAAAACTGTGCTCTCTGTAACTGTCTTTCTGACCCCAGTCTCCAAACTCTGCTCTCTGTAACGATCTTTCTGCACCTCAGTCTTCAACCTCTGATCTCTGCAACGATCTTTCTGAACCTCAGTTTGCAACCTCTTCTTTCTGCAACGATCCTTCTGCACCCCAGTTTCCAACCTCTGCTCACAGAAACAGTCCTTCTACACCTCTGTCTCCAACCGCTCTTTTCTATACGAATCCTTCTGCACCTCAGTCTCCAACGTCTGCTCTCTTTAACAGTCCTTCTGCACCTCAGTCTCCAAACTCTGGTCTCTGAAACAGGCTTTTTGCACCCCAGTCTCTAAACTTTGCTCTCTGTAACAGTTCTTCTGCACGCCAATCTCGAACCTCTGCTCTCTGTAACAGTCCTTCTGCAACCGAGTCTCCAACCTTTTCTCTCTGCAACGATCCTTCTGCACCTCAGACTCCAACCTCTGCTCTCTGCAACAGTCCTTCTGCACCCTAGTCTCCAGACTCTGCTCTCTTTAAGATCCGTTTGCATCCATTTCTTCAACCTCTGCTCTCTGTAACAGTCCTCCTGCACCCCAGTATCCAACCCCTGCTCTCTGTAAAATTTGTGTTGCACCTCAGTCTCCAAACTTTGCTCTCTGTAATGGTCCTTCTGTACCCCAGTCTCCAACCTCTGTTCTCTGTAACAATCCTTCTGCACCTCAGTCTCCAACATCTGCTCTCTGTAACAATCCTTCTGCATCCTAGTCTCTAACATCTGCTCTCTACAACGGTCCTTCTGGACCAAAGTCTCCAAACTCTGCTCTTTCTAACAGTCCTTTAATACAGCAGTCTCCAAACTCTTCTCTCTATAACGGTCCTTCTGCACCCCAATTGCCAACATCTGCTTTCTGTAACAGTCCTTCTGCACCTCAGATTCCAACCTCTGCTCTCTGTAACAGTTTTTCTAAGCCTCGGTCTGAAACCTCTTCTCTCTGCAACGATCTTCCTTACCACAGTCTCCAAACTCTACTCTGTGTAACAGGTCTTCTGCACACTAGTCTCCAAACTGTGCTCTCTGTAACAGACCTTCTGCACCCCAGTCTCCAAGCTGTGCTCTCTGCAACGATCCTTCTGCACCCTAGTCTCCAAACTATGCTCTCTGTAACAGTCCTTCTGCACCCCAGGATCCTACATCTGCTCTCTATAACAGTCCTTCTGCACCTCAGTCTGAAAACTGCTCTCTGCAAAAATCCTTCTGCACCAGAGTTTCCAAACTTTGCTCTCTGTAACAGTCCTTCTGAACCTCAGTCTCCAAAATGCTCTCTGTAAGATCCTTCTGCTACCCAGTCTCAAAATTGTGCTATCAGTAAAAGTCCTTCTGCACCCCAGTCTCCAATGTCTGCTCTCTGTAACAGGCCTTCTGCACCCCGATCTCGATTCTCTGCTCTCTGTATCAGGCCTTATGCACCCCAATCTCCAACTCTTCTCTCTGCAAGGATCCTTCCTCACCTCAGTCTCCAACCTCTGCTCTTTGCAACAGTTTTTCTGTACCACAGTCTCAAACCTCTGATTTTTGTATCAGTCTTCTGCACAACAGTTTTCAACCTCTGCTGTCTGTAACAGTCATTCTGAACCTTTGTCTCCTACCTCTGCTCTCTGCAACCTTAATTCTGGACCCAATTCTCTAACCTCTTCTCTCTCCAACAGTTCTTCTGAACCAAAGTCTCCAACATCTGCTCTGTGCAACAGTCCTTCTTTACCCTAGTCTTAAACTCTGTTGTCTGTACCAGTCTTTCTGTACTGCAGTCTCCAATCTCTGCTCTCTGTAACCTTAATTCTGCACCCCAGTCTCAAACTCTTCTTTCTGTATCAGTACTTCTGCACCCCAGTTTCCAACCTCTGATCTATGTAACATTCTTACTGCACCTCAGTCTCCAACTTCTGCTCTATGCGACAGTTCTTCTGCAGCCCAGTCTCCAACGTCTACTATCTGCAACAGTTCTTCTACTCCACAGTCTCAAACATCTGCTCTCTCTAACAGTCCTCCTGTATTGCAGTCTCCAAACTTTGCTTTATGTAATTGTCCTTTTACACACCAGACTCCAACCTCTGTTTCTGTATGAGTCCTTCTGCACCCTAGTCTCCAACCTCTACTCTCTTTGAGAGGTCGTTCTGCTCCTCAGTCTCTAAACTCTTCTCTCTGTAACAGTCCTTCTGCACCCAAGTCTCCAACACCTGCTACCTGCAACAGTCCTTCTACACCCCAGTCTCCAAACTCTGCTCCCTGCAATGGTCCTTCTGCACCTCTGTCTGCAACGTCTACTGTCTGTAACATGCCTTCTGCACCTCAGTCTTTTAACTCTAATCTCTGTAAGATACTTCTGCAACCCATTCTCCAAACTCTGCCCTCTTCAACGATCCTTCTGCACCCAGTTTCCAAACCGTGCTCTCTCTAATAGTCCAGTTACACCTCAGTCTCCAAACTCTGCTCTCTGTAAGATGCTTCTGCAACCCTGTCTCAAAACTCTGCTCTCTGTAACAGTCCTTCTGCACCCCAGTCTCCAAATTCTGCTCTCTGCAACAGTCCTTCTAAACCCCAGTCTCCAACCTCTGCTCTCTGCAACAGTCCTTCTGCACCTAGTCTACAACAACTGTTCTCTGCAACAGTTCTTCTGCACCTCAGTCTGAAAACTCTGCTCTCTGCAACGATCCTTGTACACCCCAGTCTCCAAACTGCTTTCTGTAACAGTCTTTGTGCACGTCATTCTCTAACCTCTGCTATCTGTAAGATCTTTCTGCACCCAGGTTTCCAAACTCTGCTTTCTGTAACATTCCTTCTGGGACCCAGTCTCCAGCCTCTGCTCTCTGTAACAGTCCTTCTGCTCCCCAGTCTCCAACCCCTGCTCTCTGTAACAGTTCTTCTGTACCACAGTCTCCAACCTCTGCTCTCTGTAACTGTTGTTCTGTACCGCAGTCTCTAAACTCTGCTCTCTGCAATGGTCCTTCTGCACCCCATTCTCCAAACTCTGTTGTCTGCAAAAGTCCTTCAGTACCGCAGTATCCAACCTCTTCTCCCTGCCACAATTTTTTTGCATCCCAGTCTCCAACATCTGCTCTGTGAAAAAGTCCTTCTGCACCTCAGTCTGAAAACTCTGCTCTCTGAAATGATCCTTGTGCACCCCAGTCTCCAAACTCTGCACTCTGAAACAGTCCTTCTGTACTGCAATCTCCAACCTCTGCTCTCTGTAACAGTCCTTCTGCACCCCAATCTCCACCTTCTGCTTTCTGTATAAGTCTTTCTGCACCCCAGTATTCAACCTTTGCACTCTGTAACAGTCATTCTCTACCCAAGTTTCCAGCCTCTGCTCTCTGTAACAGTCCTCCTGTAGTGCAGTCTCCAAAATCTGCTCTCTGTAACGGTCCTTCTGCACCACAATCTCTAACCTCTGCTTTCTGTATCAGTCCTTCTGCACCCCAGTCTCCAACCTCTGCTCTCTGTAACAGTCCTTCTGCACCTCAGTCTCCAAATTCTGCTGTCTGCAACAGTCCTTCTGCACCCAAGTCTCAAACCTCTGCTCCCTGCAACAGTCCTTCTGCACCCCAGTCTCTAAACTCTAATCTCTGTAACAGTTCTTCTGTACTACAGTCTCTAACCTCTGCTCTCTTTAACGATCTTTCTGCACCCCATAATCCAATCTTTGCTTTCTGCATCAGTCCTTTTGCACCTCAGTCTCCAACATCTGCTCTCTCTACGAGTCCTTCTGCACCTCAGTCTCCAACCTTTGCTTTCGGCAACAGTCCTTCTACTCCCCAGTCTCCAACCGCTGCTCTCTGTAACAGTCCTTCTGCACCTCAGTCTCCGACCTCTGCTTTCTACAACAGTCCTTCTGCACTCTAGTCTGCAACCTCTTCTCTCTGCAACAGTCCTTCTGCACCCCAGTCTCCAACATCTGCTCTCTGCGACAGTCCTTCTACACCCCAGTCTCCAACATCTGCTCTCTGCATGGATCGTTCTGAACCCCAGTCTCCAACGTCTGATTTCTACAACAGTACTTCTGCACCACAGTCTCTAAAATCTGCTCTCTGTAAGATTTTTCTGGTCTCCAGTTTCCAAAATCTGCTCTCTCTAACATTCCTTCTCCACTGCAGTCACCAACCTCTGCTTTCTGCAAGGGTCCTGCGGCACCCCAGTCTCCAACGTCTGTCCTCGGTAACACTCCTGCTCCCCAGTCTCCAAAATCTGCTCTCTGTAACACTCCTTATGTACCACAGTCTCCAAACTCTGTTCTGTGTAACGGTCCTTCTACAACCCAGTCTCCAACCTCTGCTTTTTAATCAGTCCTTCTGAACCCCAGTCTCCAACCTCTGCTCTATGTATCTATCCTTCTACACCTCAGTCTTCAATCTGTGCTTTCTGTAACAGTCCTTATGCACTCCAGTCTCCAAACTCTGCTCTCTGTAACAGTCCTTTTATACTGCAGTCTCCAAACTCTGCTCTCTGTAACGGTCCTTCTAATTTCTAACCTTTGCTTTCTGTAACAGTCTTTTTGCTCCTCAGTGTCTAAACTCTGCTCTCTTTAACAGTCTTTCTACACCTCAGTCTCCAAACTCTGCTCTCTGTAACAGTACTTCTGCACCTCAGTCTGAAACCTCTGCTCTCCAGATTCTTCTGCACCCCAGTCTCCAACCACTGCTCTCTGTAAAAGTCCACGTGCACCTCAGTCTCCAAACTCTGCTCTCTGTAAGTTCCTTCAGCAAACCAGTCTCCAAACTCTGCTCTCTCTAAAAGTCCTTCTGCACCCCAGTCTCCAACCTCTCCTCTCTGTAACAGGCCTTCTGTACGCAAGTCTCAAAACTCTGCTCTCTATATTGGGCATTCTGCATGCCAGTCTCCAACCTCTGCTATTTGCAATGATCCTACTGCACCCTAGTCTCCAACTTCTGATCTCTGCAAGAGTCCTTCTGTACCTCAGTCTCCAAATTCTGCTCTCTGTAAGATCCTTCTGCAACCAAGTCTCAAACCTCTGCTCTCTGTAACAATCCTTCTTTACCTCAGTCTGAAAACTCTGTACTCTGTAAAGTTCCTTCTGCACCTCAGTCTCAAACCTCTGCTCTCTGTAACAGTTCTTCTGCACCTCATTCTCCAACCTCTTCTCTCTGTAGGAACCTTCTGCAACCTAGTCTACAAACTCTGCTCTCTGTAAAAGTCCTTCTGCACACCAGTCTCCAATCTCTGCTCTTTGCACTGATCCTTCTTCACACAAGTCTCCAACCCCTGCTCTATGAAACATTACTTCTGAACCCCAGTCTCCAACATTTGCTCTCTGCAACAGTCCTTCTGCAACGCAGTCTGAGAACTCTGCTCTCGGCAACGATCATTCTGCACCTCAGTCTCCAACCTCTGCTCTCTGTAAGACCCTTCTGCATCCCAGTCTCTAAACTCTGCTCTCTGTAACAGTCCTTCTGAACAACAGTTTCCAACCTCAGATCTCTGTAAGAACAATTCTGCAACCCAGTCTCAAAACTCTGCTCTCTCTAACAGGCCTTCTTAAACCCAGTCTCCAACATCTTCTCTCTGCAATGATTCTTCTCCACAACAGTCTCAAACCTCTTCTCTCGGCAAAAGTCCTTCTGCACCCTTGTCTCCAACCTCTGCTCTCTGTAAGATCCTTATGCACTCCAGTCTCCAAACTCTCCTCTCTATAACAATCCTTCTGCACCCCAGTCTCCAACATCTGCTCTCTGCAACAGTTCTTCTGCACCGCAGTCTGAAAACTATGCTCTCTGCAACGACATTCTGCACCCCAGTCTCCAACCTCTGCTCTCTTTAACAGTCCTTCTGCACCTCTGTCTCCCAAATCTGCTCTTTTCAGATCCTTCTGAAACCCAGTCTTTAAACTCTGCACTCTGTAACAGTCCTGCTACACAAAAGTCTCCAACCTCAGCTCTCTGTAACAGTCCTTCTGCACCTCAGTCTCCAAACCATGCTCTCTGTAACAGTCCTTCTTCACCTCAGTCTCAAACTTCTACTCTCTATAACAGTCTTTCTGTACCTCAGTCTGAAACCTCTGCTCTCTGCATGATCTTTCTACACCCAGTCTCCAACCACTGCTCTCTGTAAGAGTCCACCTACACCTCAGTAACCAAACTCTGCTCTTTGTAAGATAATTCAGCAACCCAGTCTCCTAACACTGCTCTCTATAACAGTACTTCTGCACCCCACTCTCCAACCTCTTCTCTCTGTAACAGGCCTTCTGCATGGCAGTCTCCAAACTCTGCTCTCCGCAACGATATTTCTGCACCCCAGTCTCCAACCACTTCTCTCTGTAATGATCCTACTGCACCCCAGTCTCTAACCTGTGATCTCTACAACAGTACTTCCGCACCTCAGTCTCCAACTTCTGCTCTCTGTAAGATCCTTCTGCACCCGTGTCTCCAAGCTCTGCTCTTTGCAATGATTTTTCTGCACCCGAGTCTCTAACCACTTCTCTAGATAAAAGAAATTCTTCACCTCAGTCTCCAATCTCTGCTCTCTGCAACAGTCCTTCTGCACTGCAGACTCAAATCTCTGATTTCTGTATCAGTCATTCTGCACCTCAGTCTCCAACCTCTGCTCTCTGCAACAGTCCTTCTGCAACCCAGTCTCCAACCTCTTCACTCTGCAAAAGTCCTTCTGCACCCCAGTCTCCAACCTCTGCGGTCTGCAACAGTGATTCTGCACCCCAGTATCCAACCTCTGCTCTCTGCAACAGTCCTTCTGTAAAACAGTCTCCAATCTCAGCTCTCTTTAAGATTCTTCTGCATTCCAGTTTCCAAACTCTGCTCTCTGTAATATTCCTTCTTCCACCCAGTCTTTAACCTCTGCTTTCTTCAAGTGTCCTGCGGCACTCCAGTCTCCAACCTCTGTCCTCTGCAACAGTCTTTCTGCACTCCAGTCTCCAAACTCTGCTTTCTGTATCAGTCCTTCTGAAGCTCATTCTCAAAACTCTGTTCTCTGTATCAATCCTTCTGAACTTCAGTCTCCAACCTGTTCTCTCTGTAACATTCCTTCTGCACCCCAGTCTCCAACCTCTGCTCTCTGTAACAGCTTTTCTATACTGCAGTCTCCAAATCCTGGTCTGTGTAACGGTACTTCTGCACCCCAATTTCAAATCTCTACTTAGTGTAACAGTCCTTCTGCAACTCAGTCTCCAACCTCTGCTCTCTGCACGATCCTTCTGCACCCCAGTCTTCAACCAATACTCTCTGCAACAGTCCTTCTGTACCCCAGTCTTTAACCTCTGCTCTCTGAAATGATCCTACTGCATCTCAGTCTCCAACCTCTGATCTCTGCAACAGTCCTTCTGCACCTCACTCTCCAGCTTCTGCTCTCTGTAAGATACTTCTTCACTCCTCTATCCAACCTCTGCTCTTTGTAACATTCCTTCAGCACCAGAGTCTTTAACCTCTGCTATCTGTATCAGGACTTCTGTACCTCATTCACCAAACTCTGCTCTTTGCAACAGTCCTTCTGCACCCCAGTCTCCAAACTCTGCTATCTACAACAGTCCTTCTGCACCCTAGTTACCAACATCTGCTCTCTGCAACAGACCTTCTGCACCCCAATCTTCAACATCTGCTCTCTGCAACAGTCATTCTGCACCTCAGTCTGAAAAGTCTACTCTCTGCAACGACACTTCTGCACCCAAGTCTCCTACCTCTGCTCTCTGTAACAGTCCTTCTGCACCTCAGTCTCCAAACTGTGCTCTCTGTTTGATCCTTCTGATACCCAGTCTTTCAACTCTGCACTCTGTAAAGTCCTTCTCCACAACAGTCTCCAACCTCTGCTCTCTGTAACAGGACTTCTGGAACCCTGTCTCCAAACTTTGCTCTCTGTGATAGGCTTTCTGCACCCCAGTCTCCCACCTCTTCTCTCTGCAACGATTCTTCTCCACCCAAGGCTACTACATCTACTCTCTGCAACAGTCCGTTTGCACCCCAGTCTCCAATCTCTGCTCTCTGTAAGATCCATCTGAACCCCAGTCTCTAACCTCTGCCCTCTATAACAGTCCTTCAGCAACCAGTCTCCAAAATCTGCTCTCTGTAACAGTCCTTCTGCACCTCAGTCTCCAACCTCTGCTCTCTGCAACAGTCCTTCTGCACCACACACTCCAATATCTGCTCTCTGCAACAGTCCTTCTGCACCACAGTCTCCAACATCTGCTCTCTGCAAGAGTCCTTCTGCACCTCAGTCTGAAAACTCTGCTCACTGTAACATTCCTTCTCCAGCTCAGACTCCAGCCTCTGTCCTCTGCAATAGTCATTCTTCTCCCTGGTCTCTGAGATCTGCTCTTTGTAACAGTCCTTCTGTATCAAAGTCTCCAACTTCTGCTTTTTGTAACAGTCCTTCTACACCCCAGTCTCCAAACTCTGGTTTGTGTATCAGTCTGTCTGAACCCCAGTCTCTAACCGCTGTTCTCTGTATCTATCCTTTTGCACCTCAGTCTCACCCTGTGCTCTATGTAAGAGTTCTTCTGCAAACCAGTCTCCAACCTCTGCTCTCGATAACAGTCCATACAGCAGTCTCCAAACTCTGCTCTTTTTAACGGTCCTTCTGCACACCAATTTTCAAAATCTTCTTCCTGTAACTCCTTCTGCACCTGAGTCTCCAAACTCTGCTCTCTGTAACAGTCCTTCTACACCTCAGTCTCCAACCTATGCTCTTTGTAACAGTTCTTCTGCACCTCAGTCTGATAATTTGGCTCTCTGCACGATCCTTCTGCACCCCAGTCTCCAACCACTGCTCTCTGTAACAGTCCCCCTACACCGAAGTCTCTAATCTCTGCTCTCTGTAAGATCCTTCATCAACCCAGTCTCCAACCACTGCTCTCTGTAACTGACCTTCTGCACCCAAGTCTCCAAATTCTTGTCTCTGAAATGATTCCTCTCCACACCAGTCTCAAACTTCTGCTCTCTGTAACAGTTCTTCTGCACCTCAGTCTTCAACCTCTGCTCTCTGCAACAGTCCTTCGTCACCCCATTCTCCAACCTCTGCTCTCTGCAACAGTCCTTTGCACCTCAGTCTCCAACATCTGCTCTCTGCAACGGTCATTCTGAACCATAGTCTTCAAACTCTACGCTCTGTAACATCTTTCTGCACGCCAGTTTTCAAAATCTGCTCTCTCTAACATTTCTTCTCGACTGCAGTCTTCAACCTCTGCTTTCTTTGAGGGTCCTGCGGCACCCCAGTCTCCAACCTCTGCTCTCAGAAACAGTCCTATACCGCAGTCTCCAAACTCTTCTCTCCTTAACGGTCCTTCTGCACCCCAATTTCCAAACTCTGCTTCCTGTAACAGTCCTTCTGCACATGAGTCTCCAAACTCTGCTCTCTGTGGCAGTCCTTCTACACCTCAGACTCCAACCTATGCTCTCTGTAACAGTCATTCTGCACCAAAGTCTTCAACCTCTGCTCTCTGTAACAATCCTTCTAAACCCCTGTCTGCAACCTCTGCTCTCTGTAATATCCTTCTGAAACCCAGTCTCCAAATTCTGCTCTCTGTAAGAGTGCTTCTGCACACTGCTCTCCAACCTCTGTTCTCATCAAAGATCCTTCCTCACGAAAGTCTCCAACCTCTGCACTCTGCAAAAATCCTTCTGTACCCAGTCTCCAACATCTGCTCTCTGCAACAGTCCTTCTGCACCTCAGTATTAAAACTGTGCTCACTGCAACGACCCTCCTTCACCCCAGTCTTTAAACTCTGCTTTTTGCAACAGTCCTTCTGCATCCCAGTCTTCAATATCTGCTCTCTGCAACAGTCCTTCTGCAACTCAGTCTGAAATCTGTGCTTTCTTAAATGATTTTTCTGCACCTCAGTCTCCTAACTCTGCTCTTTGTAAGACCTTTCTGCAACCCAGTCTCCAGACTCTGCTCTTGACAACAGTGCTTCTGCACCCTAGTCTCGAATATCTGCTCTCTGTAAGATCCTTATGCACTCCAGTCTCCAACCTCTGCTCTCTGTAACAAACCTTCTGCACCCCAGTCTCCAACATCTGCTCTCTGCATCAGTTCTTCTGCACCTCAGTCTAAAAACTCTGCTCTCTGCAACGACCGTTCTGCATCCCAGTCTCCTACCTCTACTCTCTGTAACAGTCCTTCTGCACCTCAGAATCCCAACTCTGCTCTCTTTAACAACCTTCTGCAACCCAGTCTCCAACCTCTGCTCTCTGTAAATGGCCTTCTGCTTCCAAGTCTCCAACCTCTTCTCTCTGCAATGATTCTTCTCCACCCCAGTCTTCAACATCTTCTCTCTGCAACAGTCCTTTTGCACCCTAGTACCCCAAACTCTGCTATCCTTAAGTTCCATCTGAACCCCTTTAACCTCTGCTCTCTGTAACAGTCCTCCTGCACACCATTCTCCAAACTCCACTCTCTGTAACACTCCTTCTGCACCTCAGTCTCCAACCTCTGCTCTTTGTAGCAGTCCTTCTGCACCCCAGTCTAAAACATCTGCTCTCTGCAACAGTCCTTCTGCACCCCAGTCTCCAAACTCTGCTATCTGCAATGCTCCTTCTGTACCCCAGTCTCCAACGTATGCTTTCTTCAACAGTTTTTCTTCACCACAGTCTCAAACCTCTGCTCTTTGTAAAATTCTTGTGCACTTCAGATTCCATACTCTGCACTCTGTAACATTCCTTCTCCACCCCAGTCTCCAAACTCTGTCCTCTGCAACAGTCCTTTTGCTCCCCAGTCTCCGACATCTGGTCCTTCTGTACCACAGTCTCCAAACTGTGCTCTTTGTAACGGTCCTTCTACACCTCAGTCTCCAACCTCTGCTTTCTGTATCAGTCTGTCTGAACCGCAGTCTCCAACCGCTGTTCTCTGTATCTATCCTTCTGCACCTCAGTCTCCAAACTCTGTTCTCTGCAACGGTCCTTCTGCACCTCAGTCTCCAACCTCTACTCTCTGTAACAGTCCTTCTGCACTTCATTCTCCAAACTCTGCTCTCTGTAGCATCCTTCTAAAACCCAGTCTTCAAACTCTACTCTCTGTAACAATCCTTCTGCACACAAGTCTCCAACCTCTGCGCTCTGAAACGATTCTTCTTAACCCCAGTCTCCTATGTCTGCTCTCTGCAACAGTCCTTCTGCACCCCAGTCTCCAATATCTGCTCTCTGCAACAGTCATTCTGCACTTCAGTGGAAAAACTCTGCTGTATGCAACGAACCTTCTGCACCTCAGTCTCCCAACTCTGCTCTGTGTAATTTCCTTCTGCAACCCAGTCTATGAACTGTGCACTCGGTAATCATCCTTCTGCACAACAGTCTCCAACCTCTGCTCTCTGCAACAGGAATTCTGCAACCCAGTCTCCAACCACTGCTCTCTGTAACAGGCCTTCTGCACCCTAGTCTCCAAACACTTCTCTCTGAAAGGATTCTTCTTCACAAAAGTCTCCAACCTCTGCTCTTTGCAAGAGTCCTCTTGCACCACAGTCTCCAAAATCTGCTCTCTGTAAGATCCATCTGAACCCCAGTCTCAAACCTCTGCTCTCTGTAACAGTCTATCTGCACCCCAGTCTCCAATCTCTGCTCTCTGTAACAGTTTTTGTGCACCTCATTCTCCAAACTCTGCTCTCTGCAACAGTCTTTCTTAACCCCACTCTCCAACCTCTGCTCTCTGCAACATTCCGTCTGCACTCCAGTCTCAAACATCTGCTCTCTGCAACAGTCCTTCTACACCCCAGTCTCAAACATCTGCTCTCTGCAACAGTCCTTCTACACCCCAGTCTCCAACTCTGCTTTCTGCAACGATCTTTCTGAACCTCAGTCTCCAAAGTCTGCTCTCTGCAAGAGTCCTTCTGGACCACAGTCTCCAAGCTCTGCTCTCTGTAACAATCCTTCTGCACCCCTGTGTGCAACCTCTGCACCCCTGTGTGCAACCTCTGCTCTCTGTAAGATCCTTCCGCAACCCAGTTTCAAACTCTGCTCTCTGTAACAGTGCTTCTGCAAACCGGTCTCCAACCTCTGCTCTGTGCAACGATTCTTCTTCACCAAAGTATCCAACCTCTGCTCTCTGCAACAGTCCTTCTACACCCCAGTCTCCAATATCTGCTCTCTTCAACAGTCCTTTTGCACCTCACTCTGAAAATTCTGCTCACTGCCAGGACCCTTTTGCACCAAAGTCTCCTACTTCTGCTCTCTGTAACAGTCCTTCTGCACCTCATTCTCCTAACTCTGCTCTTTGTGAGATCCTTCCACAAACCAGTCTTTAAACTCTGCACTCTGTAACAGTCCTTCTGCACAAAAGTCTCCACACTCTGCTCTCTGTAACATGACTTCTGACACCCAGTCTCGAAACTCTGCTCTCGGTAACAGGCCTTCTGCACCCCAGTCTCCAAACTCTTCTCTCTGCAACAATTCTTCTCCACCCCAGTCTCCAGAATCTGCTCTCTGCAACAGTCTTTTTGAACCCCAATCTCAAAACTCTGCTCTTTGTAAGATCCATCTGAACCCCAGGCTCCAAACTCTGCTCTCTGTAACAGTCCTCTGCATCACAGTCTCCAAACACTGCTCTCTGTAACCGTCCTTCTGCATCTCAGTCTCCAACCTCTGCTCTGTGAAAGTCCTTCTGCACCACAGTCTCCAAAATCTGCTCTCTGCCACAGTCCTTCTAGACCCCAGTCTCCAACATCAACTCTCTGGAACAGTCCTTCTGCACCCCAGTCTCAAAACTGTGCTCTCTGCAACGATCCTTCTGGACCCCAGTTACCAAGGTCTGCTCTCTGCAACAGTCCTTCTGCAACACAGTCTCCAACCTCTTCTTTTTGTAAGATCCTTCTGCACTCTAGTTTCCAAACTATGCTCTCTGTAACATTCCTTCTCCACCGGAGTCTGAAATATCAGTCTTCTGCAACAGTCCTTCTGCTCCCCAGTCTCCGAGATCTGCTCTCTGTAACTGTCCTTCTGTACCGCAGACTCCAACCTCTGCTCTTTGTAACGGTCCTTCTACACCCCAGTCTATAACCTCTGCTTTATGTATCAGTCTTTTGGAACCCCAGTCCCCAACCTCTGTTCTCTGTATCTATCCTTCTGCACCTCAGTCTCCAACCTGTGCTCTATGTAAGAGTCCTTCTGCACCCCAGTCTCCAACCTCTTCTCTCGGTAACAGTCTTATACCGCAGTCTCCAAACACTGCTCTCAGTAACGGTCTTTGCATCCCAATTTCCAAATTCTGCTTCTTATAACAGTTCTTCTGCACCCCAGTGTCCAACCTCTACTCTCTGCAACAGTCTTTCTGCACTCCAGTCTCCATCTTCTGCTCTCTGCAACAGTCCTTCTGCACCCAGTCTCCAACCTCTGCTCTCTGCAACAGTCCTTCTGCACCCCTGTCTCCAAACTCTGCTCTCTGCAACGATACTTCCGGACCCTAGTCTCCAACCTCTACTCTCTGCAACAGTCCTTCTGCACCACAGTCTCCAACCTCTGCTCTTTGTAAGAAATTTCTGCACTCCAGTTTACAAAATCTGCTTTCTCAAACATTTCTTCTCCATCGCAGTCTCCAACCTCTGCTTTCTGCGAGGGTGGGGCACCCCAGTCTCCAACCTCTGTCCTCTGTAACAGTCCATCTGAACCCCAGTTTCAAAACTCTGCTCTCTGTAACAGTCCTTCACTACCGCAGTCTCAAACCTTTGCTCTCTGGAACGGTCCTTCTGCACCCCAGTCTCCAAAATCTGCTTTCTTTATCAGTCATTCTGAACACCAGTCTCAAATCTCTGCTCTCTGTATCTATCCTTCCGCACCTCAGTCTCCAACCTGTGCTCTCTGTAACATTCCATCTGCACCCCAGTCTCCAACCTCTGCTTTCTGTAAGAATTTTTCTATTCCAAAGACTCCATGCTCTGGTCTCTGTAACGGTCCTTCTGCACCCTAATTTCCAACCTCTGCTTTCTGTAACAGTCCTTCTGCACCTCAGTCTCCAAACTCTGCTCTCTGTAACAGTCCTTCTACACCTCAGTCTCCAACCTCTGCTCTCTGTAACAGTTCTTCTGCACCTCAGTCTCCAAACTCTGCTCTCTGTAACAGTCCTTCTGCACCTCAGTCTGACACCTCTGTTCTCTGCACGATCCTTCTGCAACCCAGTCTCCAAGCACTGCTCTCTGTAACAGTCCACCTGAACGTCAGTCTCCAACCTCTTCTCTCTGTAAGATCCTTCAGCAGCCCAGTATCCAAACTCTGCTCTCTATAACAGTCTTTCTGCAACCCACTCTCCAAACTCTTCTCTCTCTTACAGGCTTTCTGCACGCCAGTCTCCAAACTCTGCTCTCTGTAGCAGGCCTTCTGCACCACAGTTTCCAACCTCTGCTCTCTGCAATCATCCTACTGGACCCTAGTCTTCAACCTCTGTTCTCTGCAACAGTCCTTTGGCTCCTCAGTGTCCAAATTCTGCTCTCTATAAGATTCTTTTGCACCCCTGTATCAAACCTCTGCACTCTTTAATAGTTTTTCTTAACCTCAGTTTCCAACCTCTTCTCTCTGTAACAGAACTTCTGCACCTCATTTCCCAACATCTGCTCTCTGCAACAGTCCTTCTGCACCCCAGTGTCCAACCTCTGCTCTATATATCAGTCCTTCTGCAACCTAGTTACAAACATCTGCTCTCTGCAACAGTCCTTCTGCACCCCAGTCTCCAACATCTGCTCTCTGCAACAGTTCTTCTGCACCTCAGTCTTAAAACTCTGCTCTCGGCAACGACCCTTCTGCACCCCAGTCTCCTACATCTGCTCTCTCTAACACTCCTTCTGCAACTCAGTCTCGCAACTCTGCTCTGTGTAAGATCCTTCTGAAACCCAGTCTCCAATCTCTGCTCTCTGTAACAGTCTTTCTGCTCACCAGTCTCCTAACTCTGCTCTCTGTAACAGTCCTTCTGCACCTCAGTCTCCAAATTCTGCACTGTGTAACAGTCCTTCTACACCCCAGTATCTAAAATCTGCTCTCTGCAAAAGTCCTTCTGCACCCCAGTCTCCATCATCTGCTCTCTGCAAAAGTCCTTCTGCACCCCTTTCTCCAAACTTTGCTCTCTGCAACGATTTTTTTGGACCTCTGTCTCCAATGTCTGCTCTCTGCAACAGTCTTTCTGCACCACAGTCACCAACCTCTCTCACTGTAAGTACCTTCTGCACTCCAGTTTCCAAACTCTGCTCTCTGTAACATTCTTTCTTAACCCCATTCTCATACCATGATCCTCTGCAAAACTCCTTCTGCTTCCCAGGCTCTGAGATCTGCTCTCTGTAACAGTCCTTCTGTACCGCAGTCTACAACCTCTGCTCTCTGTAACGGTCCTTCTACACCCCAGTCTCCAAACTCTGCTTTCTGTATCAGTCTGTCTGAACCCCAGTCTCCAACCTCTGTTCTCTCTATCTATCCTTCAGCACCTCAGGCTTCAACCTCTTTTCTCGGTAACAGTCTTATACCACAGTCTCCAACTTCTGCTCTCTGTAACGGTCCTTCTGCACCCAAGTTTCCAAACTTGCTCTCTGTAAAAGTCCTTCTTAAACTCAGTCTCCAACCTCTGCTCTCTGTAATAATCCTTCTGCACCTCAGTCTCCAAACACTGCTCTCTCTAACACTCCACCTGCACCTCAGTCTCCAAAATCTGCTCATTGTAAGATCCTTCTGCAACCCAGTCTCCAAAAACTGCTGTCTATAACAGTTCTTCTGCACTCCAATCTCCAACTTCTGCTCTATCTGAGTGTCCTTCTGCACCACAGTCTCCAACCTCTGCTCTCTCAACAGTCCTTCTGCACCCCAGTCTCCAACCGTTGTACTCTGCAACAGACTTTCAGCACCCCAGTCTCCAATCTTTGTTGTCTGCAAAAGTCTTTCTGCACCGCAGTCTCAAATCTCTGCTCTCTGTAACAGTCCTTCTGAACCCCAGTCTCCAAACTCTGCTCTCTGTAACAATCCTTCTGCACCTCAGTCTCCAACCTATGCTCTATGTAAGTGTCCTTCTGCACCTCAGGTTCCAAACTTTGCTCTAGGCAACAGTCCTTCTGCACTCCAGTCTCAAACCTCTGCTCTGTGCAAAAGTCCTTCTGCACCCCAGTGTCCAAACTCTGCTCTCTGCAACAATCCTTCTGCACCACAGTCTCCAAACTCTGCTATTTGTAAGATCCTTCTGCACTTCAGTTTCCAAACTCTGCTCTTAATAAAACATTCCTTCTCTACTCCAGTCTTTATCCTTTGCTTCCAGCAAGTGTCCTGCGGCACCCCAATCTCCAACGTCTGTCCTCTGCAACAGTACTTCTACTCCCGAGTTTCCAACATTTGTTCTCTGTAATAGTCCTTCTGTACTGCAGTCCCCAACCTCTTCTCTCTGAAATGTGCTTTCTGCACCCAGTCTCCAAACTCTGCTTTCTATATCAGTCATTCTGAACCCCAGTCTCAAACCTGTGCTCTCCGTATCTATCCTTCTGCACCTCAGTCTGTTACCTGTGCTCTCTGTAACATTCCTTCTGCACCCCAGTACTCCAACCTCGGCTCTCTGTAACAATTTTTCTATACCACAATCTTCAAACTCTGGTCTCTGTAACAATTCTTCTGCACCCCACTTTCCAACCTCTTCTTTATGTAACAGCCCAACTGCACCTCCGTCTCCAAATTCTGATCTCTGTTAGATCCTTCTGCAACCCTGTATTTAACCTCTGCTCTCTGTAACTGTCCTTCTGCACCCGAGTCTCCAAATTCTGCTCTCTGTAACACGACTTCTGCACCTCAGTCTCTAACCTATAGTCTCTGCAACAGTCCTTCTGCACCCCAGTCTCCAAACTCTGCTCTCTACAACAGTCCTTCTGCACCTCAGTCTCCAACCTTTGCTCTCTGCAACGGTCATTATGCACCCAACATATGTTTTCTGCAACAGTTCTTCTTCACCTCAGTCTCCAACCTCTTCTCTCTGAAAAAGTCCTTCTGCTCCCTAGTCTCCAACATATGCTCTCAGTAACAGTCCTTCTCCACCCCAGTCTCCAAACCCTGCTCTGTGTAGTAGTCCTTCTGTACTGCTGTCTCCAAACTTTGCTCTCTGTAACTGTCATTGTGCACACCAGTCTCCAAATTGTGCTTTTTGTATCAGTTCTTCTGCACCCCAGTCTCTCACCTCTGCTCTCTGTTACAGTCCTTCTACACCTCAGTCTCAAACCTCTGCTCTCTGCAACAGTTCTTTTGCACCTCAGTCTCCAACCTCTGCTTTCTGTAACAGGCCTTCTTCACCCCATCCCCAACCTCTTCACTCTGTAATGATTTTTCTCCACCAATTCTCCAAACTCTGCTCTCTGTAACAGTCCTTCTGCAACCCAATCTCAAAACTCTGTACTCTGTAAGGGTCCTTCTCCACCCCAGTCTCCAACCTCTGCTTTCTATATTACTCTTTCTGCACCACAGTCTCCGACCTCTTCTTTTTGCAACACTCCTTTTGCACCACAGTCTCCAACCTGTGCTCTATTTAACAGTCCTTCTGCACCCCAGTCTCCAAACTCTGCTCTGTGTAACGATCCTTCTGCAACACAGTCTCCACCTCTGCTCTCTGCAACGATTATTCTGTACCTCAGTCTCCAAACTCTGTGCTCTCTAACAGTCCTGCTGCACCTCAATCTCCAAACTCTGTGCTCGGTAAGATCCTTGTAAAACCCAATGTCCAAACTCTGATTTCTGCATCAGTTTTTCTGCACCCCAGTCTCTAACCTCTGCCCTCTCCAATGATCCTTCTGCACCCCAGTCTCCATCCTCTGCTCTCTGTAACAGTCTTTCTGTACCGCAGTCTTCAAACTCTGCATTTTGTAACCATCTTTCTGAACCCCAGTATTCAACTTGTTCTCTCTGCAATGATTCTTCTGCACCCCAGTCTCCAACGTCTTATCTCTGCAACAGTCCTCCTGCACCCCAGTCTCCAAACTCTGCTCTCTGTAAGATCCTTCTGAACCTCAGTTCCCAAACTAAGCTCTCTGTAACATTCCTTCTCCACCTCAGTCTCCCACCTCTGCTCTTTTCAACGGTCCTTCTGCACCCCAGTCTCCAAACTCTGTTCTCTGCGACAGTCCATCTGAACCCAAGTCTCCAACCTCTGTTATCTGAAACAGTCGTTCTGCACCCCATTCTCCAACCTCTGCTCTCTGCAACAGTCTTCCTGCACCACAGTGTCCACCATTTGCTCTCTGACACAGTCCTTCTGTACAATAGTCTCCAATCTCTACTCTCTGTAACAGTCTTTATGTACTGCAGTCTCCAACTTCTGCTCTCTGTAACGGTCCTTATGCACCCCAGTGTCCAAAGTCTTCTTTCTGTATGAGTCCTTCCTCATCCCAGTCTCATAACTCTACTCTCTGAAACAGTACTTCTGCACATCATTCTCCAAACTCTGCTCTCTGCAACAGTCCTTCTTCATGCCAGTCCCCAACCTCGGCTCTCTGCAACAGTCCTTTTACACCCCTGTCTCCAATATCTGCTCTCTGCAACAGTCCTTCTACACCTCTGTCTCTAAACTCTACTTTCTGTAACTGTCTTTCTGCACCTCAGTCTCCAACCTCTGCTCTCTGTAAGAGTCCTTCTGCACTCCAGCCTCCAACATCTCCTCACTGCAACCATCCTTCTGCAACCCAGTCTTTAACGTTTGCACTCTCAACAGTCCTTCTGAACCTCAGTCTGAAAACTCTGCTCTCTTCAAGTATCCTTCTGCACCCCAGTCTCCAACCTCTGCTCTCTGTAACAGTCCTACTGCACCTCAGTCTCCAAACTCTGCTCTATATAAGATCATTCTGCAACCCAGTATCCAAACTCTGCTCTCTGTAATAGTCCACCTGCTCCCCAGTCTCCAAACTCTGCTCTCTGTAACAGGCCTACTGCACCCCAGTCTACAAACTCAGCTCTATGTAACAGGCCTTCAGCACCACAGTATCCAACCTAATCTCTCTGCAACGATCCTTCTACACACCAGTCTCCAAAATCTGAACTCTGCAACAGTTCTTCTTCACCCCAGTCTCCAACCTCTGCTCTCTTGAAGATCCTTCTGCACCCAGTTTCCAACCTCTGCTCTCTGAAACAGTCCTTCTGTACCCCAGTCTCCAAACTCTGTTCTCTGTAACAATGCTTCTGCTAATCAATCTCCAACGTCTGCTCTCTTCAACGATCTTTCTACACCTCAGTCTCCAACCACTGTTGTCTGCAATAGTCCTTCTGCACCCCAGTGTGCAAACACTGCTCTCTGTATAAGTCCTTCTGTACCACAATCTCCAACTTCTGCTCTCTGTAACAGTCCTTCTGCACCGCAGTCTCCAAACTCTGCTTTCTATATCAGTCCTTCTGCACCCCAGTCTCCAAACTCTGTTCTCTGTAACACTCCTTCTGAAGCTCATCTCCAACCTCTTCTTTCTGCAACAGACCTTCTGCACCTCAGCTTCAACCTCTTCTCTCTACAACAGTTCTTTTGCATGCAAGTCTCCAATCTCTGCTTTCTATAACAGTCCTTCTGCACCCCAGTCTCAAATCTCTGCTCTCTGTAAGATCCATCTGCACCCCAGTCTCCAACCTCTGCTATCTGTAACAGTTCTTCAGCACCTCAGTCTCGAAACTTTTCTCTCTGTAACAATCCTTCTTCAAGTCAGTCTCCAAACGCTGCTCTCAGCAATGGTTCTTCTTCACCTAAGTCTCAAAACTCCGTTCTCTGCAACAGATTTTCCGCACCCCAGTCTCAAACCTCTGCATTCTTCAACAGTCCTTCTGCACCCCAGTCTCCAACCTCTGATCTCTGTAACATTCCTTCTGCATCTCAGTCTTTACCTCTGCTCTCTGCAACGGTCCCTCTGCACCCCTGTCTCCAAACTCTGTTGTCTCCAACAGCCCTTCTTCACCTCAGTCTTCTGCACCCCAATCTCCAACCCCTACTCTCTGCAAAAGTCCTTCTGCACCCCAGTCTCCAACCTACTTTTTACAACAGTCCTTCTGCACCCCAGTCTCCAACATCAGATCTCTGCAACAGTCCTTCTCCACCCAAGTCTCCATCCTCTGCTCTCTGTAACAGGCCTTCTTCACCCAAGTCTCTGAACTCTTCTCTCTTTAACAGTCCTTCTGCACCTCAATCTCCAACCTCTGCTCTCTGGAGCAGTCCTTCTGCATTTCAGTCTCCAAACTCTGCTCTCTGTAAGATCCTTCTGCACCCCAGTCTTCAAACTCTGCTCTCAGTATCAGTCCTGCACCTTAGTCTCCATACATGCTCAGTGTAACACATTTTCGGCACCTCAGTCTTCAACAACGGCTCTCTGAAACAGTCTTTCTGCACCCCAGTCTCCAAACTCTGCTTTCTAGAATAATCCTTCTATAACCCAGTCTCAATAATCTACTCTCTGCAACAGTCCTTCTGCACCCCAGTCTCCAACCTCTGCTCTCTTCAACAGTCCTTCCTCACTCCAGTCTTTAAAATCTGCTCTCTGCAACAGTACTTTTTTACCGAAGTCACCAAACTCTGCTCTCTGTAACAGTCCTTCTGCACCTCAGACTCCAACCTCTGCTCTCTGCAACAGTCCTTCTGTGCTCCAATCTCGAACCTCTGCTCTCTGCAACAGTCCTTCTGCAACTCAATGTCCAAAATCTGCTCTCTGTAAGATCCTTCTGAAACCCAGTCTCCAACATATGCTTTCTGCAATGGTCCTTCAGCACCAGAGTCTCCAACCTGTTTCCTCTACAACATTTATTGTGCACCCCAGTCTCCAACCTCTGCTCTCTGTACCAGTCCTTCTGTACCGCAGTCTCAAACCTCTGTTCTCTGTAAGGGTCCTTCTGCACCCCAACTCCAACCTCTGCTTTCTGTATCAGTCTTTCTTCAACCCAGTCTACAAACTCTGCTTTCTGTATCCTTCTTTCTGCACGCCTGGCTTCAACCTCTGCTCTCCGTAACAGTCCTTCTGCACGGCAGTCTCCAACATCTGCTCTCTGCAACAGTCCTTCTGCACCCCAGTCTTCAAACACTGCACTATGCAAAAGTTTTTTGCACCCCAGTCTCCAACCTCTTCTCTCTGTAACAGTCCTTCTGCACATAAGTCTCCAACATCTGTTCTCTGTAAGAGGCCTCCTGCACCCCAGTCTACAACCTCTCCTCACTGTAACAGGCCTTCTGCATTCAAGTCTATAAACTCTACTCTCTTTAAAAGTCCTTCTGCACCCCATTCTCAAACCTCTGCTCTCAGTATGAGTCCTGCACCCCAGTCTCCAAACACTGCTCTCTGAAACAGTTTATTTGCACATCAGTCTTCAACAACTGCTCTCTGCAAGAGTCCTTCTGCACCCCAGTCTCCAACCTCTGCTCTCTAGAACAGTCCTTCTATATCCCAGTCACCATAATCTACTCTCTGCAATGATCCTTTTGCACCCCAGTCTCCAATGTCTGCTCTCTGCAAAATTTATTCTGCTCTCCAGTCTCCAAAATTTCCTCTCTGTAAGATCCTTCTGCACCCCAGTTTCCAAACGCTGCTCTCTGTAACATTCCTTCTGCACCCCAGTCTCCAATCTGTTCTCTACAACAGTTCTTCTGTACCGCAGTCTTCTGTTCTCCATAAGAGTCCTTCTGAACCCCAGTCTCCAACCTCTGCTTTCTGTATCAGTCTTTCTTCACCACAGTCTCCAAACTCTTCTCTCTGTAACATTCCTTCTGAACCTCACTCTGCAACCTCTGCTCTCTGCAGCAGTCCTTCTGCAACCCAGTCTTCAACCTCTTCTCTCTGCAACAGTCTTTCCTCACCTCAGTGTCCAAAATATGCTCTCTCTAACAATCCTTTTCCACCGCAGTCTCCAACCTCTGCTCTCTGTAACAGTACTTCTGTACTGCAGTCTCCAACCTATGCTCTCTGTAATGGTCATTCTGCACCCCAGTCTCCAAACTCTCCTTTCTATATCAGTCCTTCTGCACCCCGGTCTCGAATCTCTGCTCTCTGTAACAGTCCTTCTGCACCTCAGACACCAACCTCTTCTCTCTGCAACAGTACTTCTGCGCCCCAATCTCAAAACTCTGCTTTATGCAATGGTCTTTCTTCACCCCATTCCCCAACCTCTGTTCTCTACAACACTTATTCTACACCCCAGTCTCCAAACTCTGCTCTCTGTAACAGTCCTTCTGTACTGCAGTCTCCAACCTCTGTTCCCTATAAGGGTCCTTCTGAAGCCCAGTCTCCAACCTCTGCTTTCTGTATCCGTCCTTCTGCCCCACATTTCCCAAACTCTGCTCTCTGTAACAGTCCTTCTATACCTCAGTCTGCAACCTCTGCTTTCTGCAATAGTCCTTCTTCACCCCAGTCTGCAATCTCTGCTCTCTGCAACAGTCCTTCTGCACCCCAGTCTCCAAAATCTGCTCTCAGCAACAGTCCTTCTCCACCTCAGTCTCCATCCTCTACTCTCTGCGATAGTCCTTCTGCACCCAGGTCACCAACGTCTGCTTTTTGTGTCAGTCCTTTTGCACCCCAGTCTCCAACGTCTGCTCTCTGTAACAGTTCTTCTGCACCTCAGTCTCTAACCTGTACTCTCTGCAGCAGTTCTTCTCCACACCAGTTTTCAACCTCTGCTCTCGGCAACAGTCCTTCTGGAAGCCATTCTCTAACTGGTACTCTCTGCAACAGTCCTTATACACCCCAGTCTTTCACATCTGCTCTCTGTAACAGTTTTTTTGCACCTCAGTCTGAAAACTCTGCTCTCTGCAACGATCCTTCTGCACCTCGGTCTCCAACTTCTGCTCTCTGCAACAGTCCTTTTGCACCCCAGTCTCCAATTTCTGTTCTAAGCAAAAGTCTTTGTACATCCCAGGCTCCAAACTCTGCTCTCTGGAACATTCCTTCTGTACTGCAGTCTCCAACCTCTGCTGTCTGTAATGGTCCTTCTGCATCTGAGACTCCAAACTCTATTTTCAATATCAGTTATTCTTCACCTAAGTCTCCAACCTCCGCTCTCTGTAACAATCCTTCTTCAACTCAGTCTCCAACCACTGCTCTCTGCAACACTCCTTCTACACCAAGTCTTCAAACTCATCTCTCTGCAATGATCCTTCAGCACCCCATTCTTCAACCTCTGCTCTCTGCTACAGTCCTTCTTCACCTCAGTCTCCAAACAGTGCTCTCTGCAACTGTCCTGCTGCACCCCAGTCTCCAACCTCTGCTCTCTGTAGCAATCCTTCTGCACTTCAGTCTTCAACCTCTGCTCTCTGCATCGATCTTTCTTTACCACAGTCTCCAAACTCTGCTCTCTGCATCGATCCTTCTTTACCACAGTCTCCAAACTCTGCTCTCTGAAACACTCCTTCTGCACCCCAGTCTCCAAGCTCTGCTCTCTGTAACTGTCCTTCTGCACATCAGTGTCCAAACTCTGATCTCTTTAAAAATTCATCTTCACGTACATCTCCAAACTCTTTTCCCTGTAAGAGACCTTCTACACCTCAGTCTCCAACCTCTCCTCTCTGTAACAGTTCTTCTGAACCCCAATCTTCAAACATTGCCTTCTGTAAAACTCCTTCTGAACCCCAGTCTCCATACTCTGCTCTCTGTAAGAATCCTTTTGCACCCCAGTCTCCAAACTCTCCTCTCTGTAAAAGTCCTACTCCACCGCAGTCTCGAAATTCTGCAATCTGTAAAGGTCCTTTTGCATTTTAGTCTCCAACCTCTGCTCTCTGTAAAAGTCCTTCTGCACCCCAGTCTCCACCATTCGTTCTCTGCAATGATACTTCTTCTTCCCAGTTTCCAAACTCTGCTCTCTGCAACGGTTTTTCTGCACCCCAGTTTCCAACCTCTGCTCTTTGTAACAGTTCTTCTGCACCTCAGTCTTCAAACTCTGCTCTCTGCAACAGTCCTTCTGCACCCCAGTCTCCAACCTCTGCTCCAGGTAACAGTTCTACTGCACCCCAGTCTCCAAACTCTGCTCTCTATAACACTCCTTCTTCTCCCCAGTCTCCACACTCTGATCTCTGTAACAATCTTTCTGCACCTCAGTCTCCAACCTCTGCTGTCTACAACAGTCCTTCTGCTCCTAAGTCTCCAATGTGTATGCTCTACAAAATTCCTTCTGCACCTCCGTCTCCAAACTCTGTTCTCTGTAAGATCCTTCTGAAACCCATTCATCAAACTCTGCTCTGAGTAACAGTCCTTTTAAACCCCAGTCTCCAAACTCTGCTCCTCTAACAGGCCTTCTGCACACCAGTCTTCAAACTCTGCTCTCTGTAACAGGCCTTCTGCATCCCAGACCCCAACTTGTGCTCTCTGCAACGATTCTTCTGCACCCCATTCTCCAAATTCTGCTCTCTGTAACAGTCCTCCTGCACCCCATGATCCAATATCTGCTCTCTACTAAAGTCTTTCTGCACATCGGTCTGAAAACTCTGCACTCTGAAACAATCCTTCTGGACCCAAGTTTCCAACCTTTGCTCTCTGAAACAGTACTACTGAAACTCAGTCTTTAAAATGCTCTCTGTAAGATCCTTCTGCAAACTTGTCTCGAAACTGTGCTATCTGTAACAGTGCTTCTGCACCCCAGTCTCCAAACTCTGCTCTCTTTAACAGGCCTTCTGCACCCAGTCTTCATCCTCTTCTCTCTGCCACAATCCTTCTTCACCTCAGTCTCCAACCTCTTCTCTCTGCAAAGTTTTATCTGCACCCCAGTCTCCAAAATCTGTTCTCTGCATCAGTCCTTCTGCACCCAAGTCTCCAACCTCTGCTATCTGTAACAGTCCTTCTGTACCGCAGTCTCCAACATCTACTCTCTGTAACGGTTCTTTTGCACCTCAGTCTCCAACGTCTGCTTTCTGTATCAGTTCTTCTGCACTCCAGTCTCCAAACTCTGCTCTCTGTAACAGTTCTTCACAATTCAGTCTCCAACTTCTGCTCTCTGCAACGGTCCTTCTTCACCCCAGTCTCCAACTTCTGCTCTCTGCAACATTTGTTTTGCATCCCAGTCTCCATCTGTGCTCTCTGTAACTGTCCTTCAGCACCCCAGTCTCCAAACTTTTTTTTCTGCATTACTCCTTCTGCACCCCAGTCTCCAAACTCAGCTCTCTCTAACAGTCCTTGTGTACCGCAGTCTCCAAACTTTGCTTTGTGTAAAGGTCCTTCTGCACCCCAGTCTCCACACTCTGTGTTCTGTATCAGTTCTTTTGCACCCCAGTCTCAAAATTCTGCTCTCTGCTAAAGTCCTTATGAACCCCAGTCTCAATACTCTGCTGTCTGCAAAAGTCCTTCTACAACCCAGTCTCCAACGTCTGCTTTATGAAACAGTTATTCTGTACCCCAGTCACCATCCTCTGCTCTCTGTAAGAATCCTTCTGCACCCAAGTCTCTAACCTCTTCTTTCTGTAAAAGTCTTTCTGTACTACAGTCTCCAAAATCTGCTCTCTGCAACAGTCCTTCTGCACCCCAGTTTTCCAACCTCTGCTCTCTGCAACATTTATTCTTAACCCCAGTCTCCAACCTGTGCTCTTTGTAACTTTCCTTCTGCAACCCCAGTCTTAAACCTCTGCTCTCTGTAGCGATCCTTCTGCAGTCTCCAACCTCGGCTCTCTGCCAGGATCTTTCGGCACCTCTGTCTCAAACCTCTGTTCTCTGCAATGATTCTTCTACACACCAGTTCTCCAAGCTCTGCTCTCTGTAACACTCCTTCTTAACATCAGTGTCAAAATTCTGGACTCTGTAATAATCCTTCTGCATCGCAGTCTCCAACCTCTGCTCTCTTTAACAGTTCTTCTGGACACCAATCTACCAACTCTGCTCTCTTTAACACTCCTTCTGCACACCAGTCTCCATCCTCTTCTCTCTGTAACACTCTTTCTGCACCTCAGGCCCCATTCTCTGCTCTCTCTAAGAATCTTTTCTGAACCCCAGTCTCCAACCGCTCCTCTCAGTAATAGTCCTTCTGCACCTCAGTCTCTAATATCTGCTCTCTGAAATGATCCTTCAGCACCTCAATCTCCAACTGCTGCTCTCTGTAACCGGCCTTCTGAACAACCTTCTCCAACATATGCTCTCTGGATCAGTCCTATTGCACACCACTATCTTACCTCTGCTCTCTGTAACAATCCCTTCTGCACCTGAGTCTCCAACATCTGCTCTCTGAAATGGTTTGTCTGCACCCCAGTCTCCAAACTCTGTTCTCTGCATCAGTCCTTCTGCACCCCAGTATCAAACCTCTGCTCTCTGTAACAGTCCTTCTGTAATGCAGTTTCAAAACTCTGCTCTCTGTAACGGTCATTCTGCACCCCAGTCTCCAACGTCAGCTTTCTGTATCAGTTCTTCTGCACCCAAGTCCCAAACCTCTGCTCTAATAAACAGTCCTTCTGCACCCCAGTCTCCAACTTCTGCTCTCTGCAACATTTCTTCTGCACCCCAGTCTCCATCTGTGCTCTCAGTAACTGTCCTTCTGCACCCCAGTCTTCAACCTCTGCTCTCTGTAACGATCATTCTGCACCACAGTCTGAAACCTCTGCTCTCTGCAATGATCATTCTGCCCCTCATTTTCCAAACTCTGCTCTCTGCATGATCCTTCTGCACCCCAGTCTCCAACCTCTGCTCTCTGTAAGAGTCCTTCTGCACTTCAGTCTCCAACGTCTGCTCTCTGTAACAATCCTTTTGCACCTAAGTCTCCAACCTCTGCTATCTGTAAAAATACTTCTGCACACCAGTCTCCAAAATCTGCTCTCTGTAACAGGTCTTCTGCACCCCAGTCTCCAAACTCTGCTTTCTGTAACAGGCCTAATGCACCCCAGTCTCCAACCTCTTGTCTTTGCAATGAACCATCTGCACCTCAGTCTCCAACCACTGTTCCCTGCAACAGTCCTTCTGAACCCCAGTCTTTAAACTCTGCTCTCTGCAACAGTCCTTCTGCACCCCAGTCTCCAACCTCTGCTCTCTGTAAGATCCTTCTTCACCCCGGTCTCCAAACTTTGCTCTCTATAACAGTCTTTCTGCACCTCAGTCTCCAAATTCTGCTCTCTGATACGGTCCTTCTGCACCCCAGTATCCAAACTCTGTTCTCTGCAACAGTCCTTCTGCACCCCAGGCTCCAAACTCTGCTCTCTATAACAGTTCTTCTGTACCCCAGTCTCCAAACTCTGATGTCTATAACGGTCATTCTGCACCCAGTCTCCAAACTCTACTTTCAATATCAGTTATTCTGCACCCCAGTCTCCAACCTCTGCTCTCTGCTACAGTCCTTCTGCACCCCAGTCTCCAACCTCTGCTCTCTGCAACATTTCTTCTGCACCCCAATCTCCCACCTGTGCTCTCTGTATCTGTCCTGCTTCACCCAAGTCTATAATCTCTGCTCTCTGTAGCGATCCTTCTGCACCTCAGTCTTCAACCACCTATCTCTGCAATGATTCTTTTTCACCACAGTCTCCAACCTCTGCTCTCTGCAACAGTCCTTCTGGACCCCAGTCTCCAAGCTCTGCTCTCTGTAACAGTTCTTTGGCACCCCAGATTCCAAATTCTGCTCTCTGTAAAAGGCCTTCTGCACCACAGACTTCAACCTCTTCTCTCTGTAACAGGCCTTCTGCACTCCACTCTCAATCCTGTGCTCTCTCTAACGACTCTTCTGCACCCCAGTCTCCAAACTATGCTCTCTATAACAGTTCTCTGCACCCAATAATCCAACATCTGCTCTCGGCTACATTCCTTCTGCACCTCAATCTGAAAACTCTGCTCTCTGCAACAATCCTCTGCACCCCAGTTTCAAAACTTTGCTCTCTGTAACAGAACTTCTGAACCTCAGTCTCCAAAACGCTCTCTGTAAGATCTTTCTGAAACCCAGTCTTGAAACATTGCTATCTGTAACAGTTCTGCTGGACAACAATCTCCAAACTCTGCTCTCTGAAAGAATCCTTCTGCACCCCAGTCTCCAACCTATCCTCTCTGTAACAGTCCTTCTGCACCTCAGTCTCCAACCTCTGCTCACTGTAATGATGCTTCAGCACACCAGTCTCCAACTTCTGCTTTCTGTAACAGTCCTTCTGCACCAAAGTCTCCAACATTTGCTCTCTGAAACGGTCCTTCTGCACCCCAGTCTCCAAACTCTGTTCTCTAAGAGTCCTTCTGCACCTCAGACTCCAACCTCTGCTCTCTGTATCAGTCCTTCTAAGCCTCAGTCTGATACCTCTGATCTCTGCAAGGATCCTTCTGAACCCCAGTCTTCAAACTCTGCACTCTGTAACAGTTCTTCTGAACCCCAGTCTCCAATCTCTGCTTACTGTATCAGTCCATCTGCACCACAATTTCCAACCTCTGCTCTCTGTAATAGTCTTTCTACATCTCAGTCTAAAAACTCTGCTCTCTGTAACAGTCCTTAGCACCCCAGTCACCAACATCTGCTCTCTACAACAGTCTTCCTGCACCAAATCTCCAACCTCTGCCTCTGTAACCCAGTCTCCAAACTCTGCTCTCTGCAACAGTCCTTCTTCAACCCAATCTCCAACCTGTGCTCTAAACAACAGTCCTTCTACACCCCACTGTGCAGACTCTGCTTTCTGCAACAGTCACTCTGCAACTTAGTCTCCAACCTCTGCTCTCTGTAACAATCCTTCTGCACCTCAGTCTTCGACCTCTGCTCTCTGCAACGGTCCGTCTGCACCTCAGTCTCCAAAAACTACTCTCTGTAAATGTACCTCTGAACCCCTTCTCCAAACTCTGCTCTCTGTAATAGGCCTTCTGCTCCCCAGTCTCCAACCTCTGTTCTCTATAACAATCCTTCTGCACACCAGTCCCCAAACTCTGCTCTTTGCAACAGTCCTTCTGCACCACAGTCTCCAATATGTGCTCTCTGCAAAACTTCTTCTGCACCTCAGTCTGAAAACTCTGTTCTCTACAATGATCTTTCTGCACCCCAGTCTCAAACCTCTGCTCTCTGTAACAGTCCTGATTGCACATCGTTCTAAAACTCTGCTCTCTGTAAGATTCTTGTCCAACCTTGTCTAAAAACTCTGCTCTCTGTAGGAGTTCTACTGCACCCCAGTCTCCAAACTCTGCTCTCTGCAACGATCCTTCCACAACTCAGTCTCGAAACTCTACTCTATGCAACAGTCCTTCTGCACCCCAGTCTCAAATCTCTGCTGTCTGCAATGATCTTTCTGTACATCAGTTTCCAACGTCTACTCTCTGCAAAAGTCTTTCTGCACCCCACTCTCCAACCTCTGCTCTCTGCAACGATCCCTCTGCACCCCAGTCTAAAAATTCTGCTCTCTACAACAATTTTTTGCATCCCAGTTTCCAACCTCTGCTCTCTGCAAAAGTCCTTCTGCACCCCAGTCTCCAACATTTTCTCCCTGCAACAGTCTTTCTGCACCTCAGTCTGACAACTCTGCTCTCTGCAACGATCATTTTGCACCCCAGTCTCTAACCTCTGTTCTCTATAACAGTTTATTCTGCACCCCAGTATCCAACCTCTACTCTCTGTAACAGTCCTTCTGTACCGCAGTCTCCAACCTTTGTTCTTCTTAAGGGTACTTATGCACCCCAGTATCCAACCTCTGCTTTCTGTATCCGTCGTTTTCCACCACAGTCTTTAAACTCTGCCCGCTGTAATGGTCCTTCCGCAACTCAGTCTGCAAACTCTACTCTCTGCAACAGTACTTTTACACTGTAGTATTTATCCTCTGCTCTCTCCACCAGTCCTCTGCAACACAGACTCCAACATCTGCTCTCTAAAACAGTTCTTCTCCACCCCAGTCTCCAACCTCTGCTCTCTGTAAATGTCCTTCTGTACTGCAGTCTCCAAAATCTGCTCTTTGTAAGATCCTACTGCAACCCAGTCTGTAAACTCTGCCCTCTGTAACAGACCTTCTGCACCGCTTCTCCAAACTCTGTTCTCTGTAACAGTCCTCCTGTAGTGCAGTCTCCAAAAAATGCTCTCTGTAATGGTCCTTCTGCACCCCAGTCTCCAACCTCTGCTGTCTGTATCAGTACTTCTGCACCCCAGTCTCCAAACTCTGCTCTCGGTAACAGTCCTTATTCACCTCAGTCTCCAAACTCTGCTCCCTGCCACAGTCCTCCTGCACCAGTCTCCAACCTCTACTTCCTGCAACACTCTTTCTGCACCTCAGTCTCTAAACTCTGCTCTCTGTAACAGTCATTCTGTACCAAAGTCTAAAACTCTTCTCTCTGTAATGGTCCTTCTGAACCCCAGTCTCCAACGTCAGGTTTCTTTATCAGTTCTTCTGCACCCCAGTCTCCAAACTCTGCTCTCAGTAACAGTCCTTCTGCACTCTAGTCCCCAATTTCTGCTCTCTGCAACATTTCTTCTGCACCCCAGTCTCCATCTGTGCTCTCTGTAACTGTCCTTCTGCACCCGGTCTCCACCCACTGATCTCCGTAACAATCCTTCTGGACCTCCGTCTCCAACCTCTGCTCTCTGTAACAGTCCTTCTGTACCACAGTCTGAAAACTCTGCTCTCTGTAATAGTCTTTCTGAACCCAGACTCCAATGTCAGCTTTGTCTATCAGTTCGTCTGCACCCCAGTCTCCAAACTAAGATTTCTGTAACAGTCCTTCTGCAACTTAGTCTCCAAACTCTGCTCTCTGCAAAAGTCCTTCTGAACCTCAGTCTGAAAACTATGTTCTTTGCAACGATCTTTCTGCAACCCTGTCTCCAAACCCTGCTTTCTGTAACAGTCCTTCTTCACCCCAGTCTCCAACCTCTGCTCTTTGTAAAAGGCCTTTTGCACCCCATTCTCCAACCTATGCTCTCTGTAACAGTGCTTCTACACCTCAGTCTACAAACTCTGTTCTCTGCAACAGTCCTTCTGCACCCGAGTCTCCAACATCCGCTCACTGCAACAGTTCTTCTGCACCAAATCTCCAATGTCTGCCACTGCAACATTCCTACGGTAACCCAGTCTCCAAACTCTGCTTCCTGCAACAGTCCTTCTGCACCCCAATCTCCAACCTGTGCTCTCCACAACAGTCCTTCTACAGACCAGTGTCCAGCTCTGCTCTCTGCAACAGTCCCTCTGCAACCCAGTCTCCAACCTCTGCTCTCTGTAACAATCCTTCTGCACCTCAGTCTTCGAACTCTGCTCTCTGCAATGGTCCTTCTGCACCTCAGTCTCCAAAAACTACTCTCTGTAAATGTACTTCTGAATCCATTCTCCAAACTCTGCTCTTTGTAATAGGCCTTCTGCACCCCAGTCTCCAACCTCTGTTCTCTATAACAATCCTTCTGCACTCCAGGCTAAAAATTTTGCTCTCTACAACGATCCTACAGCACCCCAGTCCCCAAACTCTGCTCTTTGCAACAGTCCTTCTGCACCCCAGTCTCCAACATGTGCTCTCTGCAAAAGTCCTTCTGCACCTCAGTCTGAAAACTCTGTTCTCTACAACGATTTTTCTGCACCCTAGTCTCCAACCTCTGCTCTCTGTAACAGTCCTGCTGCACATCGGTCTACAACTATGCTCTCTGTAAGAGCCTTGTGCAACCTTGACTGAAAACTCAGCTCTCTATAGGAGTTCTAATGCACTCTAGTCTCCAACCTCTGCTCTCTGAAACGATCCTTCTGCACCTCAGTCTCAAAACTCTACTCTCTGTAAAAGTCCTTCTGCACCCCAGTCTCAAACATCTGCTGTTTGCAACGATCTTTCTGTACACCACTTTCTAACATCTGCTCTCTGCAACAGTCCTTCTTCACCCCAGTCTCCAACCTCTGCTCTCTGCAACAATCCCTGTGCACCCCAGTATCCAATATCTGCTCTATGCAACAGTCCTTCTGCACTCCTGTTTCCAACCTCTGCTCTCTGCAACAGTCTTTCTGCACCTCAGTCTGAAAGCGCTGTTCTCTGCAATGATCCTTCTGCACCCCAGTCTCCAAACTCTGCTCTCAGTAATACTCCTGTTTCACTTCAGTCTCGAAACTCTGCTCTCTGTAAGATCCTTCTGCAACCCTGTCTCCAAACTCTGCTCTATGTAACAGTCCTTCTGCACCCCAGTCTCCAACCTCTTCTCTTTGCAAGAGTCCTTCTAAAACCCAGTATCCAAACTCTGCTTTCTGCAACAGTCCTTCTGCACCCCAGTCTCCAAATTCTGTTCACTTTAACAATCATTCTTCACCTCAGTTACCAAACTCTGATCTCTGCAATGGTTTTTCTGCACCACAGTCTCCAACCTCTGCTCTCTGTAACAATCCCTCTGCACCAGAGTCTAAAAACTCTGATCTCTAAAACAATCCTTTTGCACCCCAGTTTCCAAACTCTGCTCTCTGCAAAAGTCCTTTTGCACCCCAGTCTCAAACGTCTCCTCCCTGCAACAGTCTTTCTACACCTCTGTCTGACAACTCTGCTCTCTGCAACGATCATTTTGCACCCTAGTCTTCAAACTCTGCTTTATGTAACAGTCTTTCGGCACCTCAGTCTCCAACCTCTTCTTTCTGTAAGATCCTTCTGCACCCTAGTTTCCAAACTCTGCTCTCTGTAATATTACTTCTGCTCCCCAGTTTCCAATCTCTGCTCTGTGAAACAGTCCTTCTGCTCCACAGTCTCCAACCTCTGCTCTCTGCAACAGTCCTTCTACACCCGATTCTCTAAATTTTGTTCTCTGCAACAGTACTTCTGAACCACAGTTTCCAACATCTGCTCTCTGAAACAGTCCTTCTGTACCCTAGTCTTCAACGTATGCTCACTGTAACAGTCCTTCTGTACTGCAGTCTCCAAACTCTGCTCTCTCTAAAGGTTCTTCTGCACCACAGTCTCCAACCTCTTCTCTTTGTATCAGTACTTCTGCACCCCAGTCTCCAAACTCTGCTCTCTGTAACATTCCCTCTGCACCTCAGTCTCCAAACTCGGCTCTCTGCGACAGTTTTTCTGCACCCCAGTCTCTAACCTCTTCTCTCTGCAACAGTTCTTCTGCACCCCAGTCGCCAATATTTGCACTCTGAAATAGTCCATCTAAACCCCAGTCTCCAACCTCTGCTCTCTGTAACAGGCCTCCTGTACTGCGGTCTTTAAAGTCTGCTCTCTGTAATTTTGCTTCTTCACCACAGTCTCCAATTTCTTTTTTCTCTATCAGTCCTTCTGTACCCCAATCTCCAACCAGTGATCTCTGAAACAGTCCTTCTGCATCTCAGTCTCCAAACTCTGCTATCTGCAACATTTCTTCTGCACCCAAGACTCCAACTCTGTTTTCTCAAAAAGTTCTTCTACATCACAGTCTCCAACCTCTGCTATATGCAACAGTCCTTCTGCACCTTAGTCTCCAACCTCTGCTCTCTGCAACAAACCTACTTCACCCCAGACTCCAACCTCTGCTCTCTGTAACAGGCCTTTTGCACCCATATCTCCAAACTCTACTCTCTGTAACAGTCCTTAGCACCTCAGTCTCTAACCTCTGCTCTCTGCAACAGTCCTTTTGCACCTCAGTGTCAAAACGCAGCTCTCTGCATCGAGCTTTCTGCACCTGAGTCTCGAAACTCGACTCTCTGCAACAGGCCTTCTGCACCACAGTCTCAAAATTCTGCTGTCTGCAATGATCTTTCTGTACACCAGTTTCCAACGTCTGCTCTCTGCAACAGTCTTTCTGCACCCCAGTCTCCAACCTCTGCTTTCTGCAATGATCCCTCTGCAGCCCAGTCTAAAAATTCTGCTCTCTACAACAATTTTTTTGCACCCCAGTTTCCAACCTCTGCTCTCTGCAAAAGTCCTTCTGCACCCCAGTCTCCAACATTTTCTCCCTGCAACAGTCTTTCTGCACCTCAGTCTGAAAACTCTGCTCTCTGCAACGATCATTTTGCATCCCAGTCTCTAACCTCTGTTCTCTATAACAGTTATTCTAAACCCCAGTATCCAACCTCTACTCTCTGAAACAGTCCTTCTGCATCTCAGTCTCCAAACTCTGCTATCTGCAACAGTCCTTCTGCACCCAAGTCTCAAAAATCTGCTCTCTGTAACAATCCTTCTGCACCTCAGTCTCAAACCTCTACTCTCTGTAACAGTCGTTCTGCACCTCAGTCTCACACCTCTGCTCTGTGTAAGATCTTTAGGCAACTAGTCTCCAAACTCTTCCCTCGTTAACAGTCCTTCTGCACACTTTCTCCAAACCTTTCTCTCTGTAAGAAGCATTCTGCACCCCAGTCTCCAACCTCTTTTCTCTGTACCAGTCCTTCTGCACCCCAGTCTCAAACCTCTGCTCTCTACAACGATCATTTTTCACCCCAGTCTCCAACGTCTGCTCTTTGCAACAGTCCGTCTGCACCCAAGTCTCCAACAACTGCTCTCTGCAACAGTCCTTCTGCACCTCAGTCTGAAAATTCTGTGCTCTGAAATGATCCTTCTGCACTCCAGTCTTTAAACACTGCTCTCTGTAACAGTCTTTCTGCTTCCGAGTCTCCAACCTCTGCTCTTTGTAACAGGACCTCCGCAAGTCAGTCTCCAAAGTCTGCTCTCTGCAACAGTCCTTCTGCACCCCAGTCTCCAACATCTGCTCTCTACAACAGTCCTTCTGCTCCCTACTTACCAACATCTGCTCTCTGCAACAGTCCTTCTTCACCCCAGTTTCCAACATCTGTACTCTGCAACAGTTCTTCTGCACCTCAGTCTGAAATCTCTGCTCTCTGCAATGACACTTTTGCACCCCAGTCTCCTAACTCTGCTCTCTGTAACAGTCCTTCTACACCTCAGTCTCCAAAATCTGCTATCTGTAAGATCCTTTGGACACCCAGTCTTTAAACTGTGCACTCTGTAACAGTCCTTTTTCACCCCAGTCTCCAAACTCTGCTCTCTGTAACAGTCCTTCTGCACCCCAGTCTCCAAACTCTGCTTTGTGTAACAGTCTTCTGCACCCCAGTTTCTAAAATCTGCTCTCTTCAACAGTCCATCTGCACCCCAGTCTTCAACCTCTGCTCTCTGTAGTGATCCTACTGCACCCCAGTCTCCAACCTCTGATCTCTACAAGAGTCCTTCTGCACCTCAGTCTCCAACTTCTGCTCTCTGTAAGGTCCTTCTTTACCCCGGTCTCCAAGCTCCGCTCCTTTCAACCATCCTTCTGCACACCAGTCTCCAACCTCTACTCTATGTAACAGGACTTCTGCACCTCAGTCTCCAATCACTGCTCTTTGCAACAGTCCTTCTGCACCACAGTCTCCAAACTCTGGTCTCTGTTAGATCCTTCTGCACTCCAGATTCTAAACTCTGTTCTCTGTAACATTCCTTCTCTTCCCCAGTCTTTATCCTCTGCTTTGTGCAAGTGTCCTGTGGCACCTTAGTCTCCAAACTCTGTCCTCTGCAACAGTCTTTCTGCTCCCAGTCTCCAACATCTGCTCTCTGTAACAGTCCTTCTGTACCGCAGTCTCCAACTACTGCTCTCTGTAACGGTGCACCCCAGTCTCCAAATACTGCTTTCGGTATCAGTCCTTCTGATCCTCAGTTTCAAACCTCTGCTCTCTGTATCTAAACTTCTTCACCTCAGTCTCCAACCTGTGCTCTCTGTATCATTCCTTTTGCACCCCAGTCTCCAACCTCTGCTCTCTGTAACAGTTTTTCTATACCGCAGTCTCCAAACTCTGGTCTCTGTAACGGTTCTTCTGCAGGCCAATTTCCAACCTCTACTTTCTGTAACAGTCCTTCTGCATATCAGTCTGATACCTCTGCTCTCTACACGATCCTTCTGCACCCCAGTTTCAAAATACTGCTCTATGTAACAGTCCACCTGCACCTCAATCTCCACCCTCTCCTCTCTATAACAGGCTTTCTGCATGCCAGTCTCCAAAGTCTTCTCTTTGTAGCAGGCCTTCTGCACCCCAGTCTCCATAATCTGCTCTCAGCAGCGATCCTTCTGCACCCCAGTCTCCAACCTCTGCTCTCTGCAATGATTCTAGTGCACCCCAGTCTCCAACCTCTGATCTCTGCAACAGTCCTTCTGCACCACAGTCTCCAAATTCTGCTCTCTGTAAGATTCTTCTGCACTTCTGTATCCAACCTCTGCTCTCTGTAACAGTCCTTCTGCATCCAAGTCTCCAAACTCAGCTCTCTGTAGCAGGACTTCCACACATCAGTCTCTAAACTCTGCTCTCTGCAACAGTCCTTCTGCACCATATTCTCCAAACTCTGCTCTCTACAACAGTCATTCTGCACCCTAGTTACCAACATCTGCTCTCTGCAACAGTCCTTCTGCTCCCCAGTCTCCAACATCTGCTCTCTGCGACAGTTCTTTTGCATCGCAGTCTGAAATTTCTGCTCTCTTCACCGACCCTCTGCACCCCAGTCTCCTACCTCTGCTCTCTGCAACAGTCCTTCTTCTCCTCAGTCTCCCAACTCTGCTCTCTGTAAGATCCTTCTGCAACCTAGTCTTTAAACTTTGCACTCAGTAACAGACCTTGTGCACAACAGTCTCCAACCTCTGCTCTCTGTAACTAGCCTTCTGCACCCCAGTCTTCAACCTTTTCTCTCTGCAACGATTTTTCTCCACCCCAGTCTCCAACATCTGCTCTCTTCAACAGTCTTTTTGCACACCAGTCTCCAAACTCTGCTCTGTATAAGATCCATCTGAACCCCAGTCTTCAACCTCTGCTCTCTGTAACAGTCCTTCTGCACCCCAGTCTCCAAACTCTGATCTCTGTAAAAGACCTACTGCACCTCAGTCTCCAACCTCTGCTCTATGTAATAGTCCTTCTTCACCCCAGCCTCTAAAATCTGCTCTCTGCAACAGTCCTTCTGCACCCCAGTCTCCAACATCTGCTCTCTGCAGCAGTCTATCTGAACCCCAGTCTCCAAACTCTGCTTTTTGCAACGATCCTTCTGGACCCCTGTCTCCAACGTCTTCTCTCTGCAACAGTCCTTTTGCACCACAGTCTCCCACCTCTGCTCTCTTTAAGATCCTTCTGCACTCCAGTTTCCAAACTCTGCTTTCTGTAAGATCCATCTGAACCTTAGTCTTCAAACTCTGCTCTCTGTAACAGTCCTTCTGCACCCTAGTCTTTAAACTTTGCACTCTGTAACAGTCGTTGTGCACAACAGTCTTTAAACTCTGCTCTTTGTAACAGGACTTCTGCACTGCAGTCTCTAACCTCTTCTCTCTGCAACGATTCTTCTCCACCCCAGTCTCCAACATCTGCTCTCTGCAACAGTCCTTTTCACCCTAGTCTCCAAACTGTGCTCTCTGTAAGATCCATCTGAACCCCAGTCTTCAACCTCGGCTTTCTGTAACAGTCCTTCTGCATCCCAGTCTTTAAACTTTGCACTTTGTAACAGTCGTTCTGCACAACAGTCTTTAAACTCTGCTCTCTGTAACAGGACTTCTGCACTCCAGTCTCCAACCTCTTCTCTCTTCAACGATTCTTCTCCACCCCAGTCTCCAATATCTGCTCTATGCAACAGTACTTCTACATCCCAGTCTCCCAACTCTGCTCTCTGCAACGATCCTTCTGGACCCCAGTCTCCAACTTCCGCTCTCTGCAACAGTCCTTCTGCACGACAGTCTCCAACCTCTGCTCTCTGTAATATCCTTCTGCACTCCAGTTTCCAGACTCTGCTCTTTGTAACATTATTTCTCCACCCCAGTCTCCACCCTCTATCCTCTGAAAGAGTACTTCTTCTCCCCAGACTCCAAGATCTGCTCTCTGTAATAGTCCTTCTGTACCACAGTCTTCAACCTGTGCTCTTTGTAAGGGTCCTTCTACACCCCACTCTCCAAACTCTGCTTTCTGTATCAGTCTGTCTTAACGCCAGTCTCTAACTTCTGTTCTCTGTATCTAACCGTGTGCACCTCAGTCTCCAATCTGTGCTCTATGTAAGAATCCTTTTGCACCCCAGTCTCCAACCTCTGCTCTCGGTAACAGTCCTATACCGCAGTCTCCAACTGCTGCTCTCTGTAACAGTCCTTTTGCACCCCAATTTCCAAACTCTGCTTCCTGTAACAGTCCTTCTACACCTCAGTTTCCAACGTCTGCTCTTTGTAACCATCCTTCTTGACCTCAGTCTGAAACCTCTGCTCTCTGCATGATCCTTCTGCACCCTAGTCTCAAACCACTTCTCTCAGTAACAGTCCACCTGTACCTCATTCTCCAACCTCTGCTCTCTGTCAGATCCTTCAGCAACCCAGTCTCCAAACTCTGCTCTCTATAACAGTCCTTCTGCAACCCAGTCTCCAAACTCTCATCTCTGCAACAGTTCTTCTGCACCCCAGTCTCGAACATCTGCTCTCTGCAACAGTCCTTCTAAACCTCAGTCTGAAAACTCTGCTCCCTTAAACCACCCTTCTGCACGCAAGTCTCCTAATTCTGCTCTCTGTAACAGTCCTTCTGCACCTCGTTCTCCCAACTCTGCTATCTGTAAGATCCTTCTACAACCTAGTCTTTAAACTCTGCACTCTGTAACAGTCCTTCTGCACAACAGTCTCCAAACTCTGCTCTCTGTAACAGGACTTCTGCAACCCAGTCCCAAACATCTACTCTCTGTAACAGTCCTTCTGTACTTCAGTTTCAAAACTCTTCTCTCTGTAATGGTTCTTCTGCACCCCACTCTCCAACCTCTGCTTCTTCTATAAGTCCTTCTGCACTCAAGTCTTTAACCTCTGCTTTCTGTAACAATCCTTCTGCACCTCAGTCTACAACTTCTGCTCTCTGCAACAGTCCTTTGGCACCCCAATCTCCAAACTCTGGTCTCTGCAAAAGTCCTTTTGCACCCAAGTCTTTAACCTCTACACTCTGCAACAGTCCTTCTGCACCTCAGTCTCCAACCTCTTCTCTTTGCGACGGTCTTTCTGCACACCAGTCTTCAACATCTGCTCTCTGTAACAGTCCTTCTGCACCCCAATCTCAAACATCTGCTCTCTGTAAAAGTCCTTCGGCACCCCAGTCTCCACCCTCTGCTCTCTGCAACGATTCTTTTACACCCAAGTCTCCAAACTCTGCTCTCTGCAACAGTTCTTCTGCACCCCAGTCTCCAACATCTGCTCTCTAAAACAGTTTTTCTAAACCTCATTCTGAAAACTCAGCTCTCTGCAACGATCCTTGTGAACCAAAGTCTACAAACTCTGCTCTCTCTGACAGTCCTTCAGAACCTCAGTCACCAACCTCTGCTCTCTGTAAGATCCATATGCCACCCAGTCTCGAAACGCTGCTCTATGTTACAGGCCTTTTGCTCCCCAGTCTCCAAGCTCTGCTCTGTGTAACAGGTCTTCTGCACCTCAGTCTCCAACCTCATCTCTCTGCAACGATCTTTATGCACCCAATTCTCCTTCCTCTGCTCTCTGCAACAGTCCTATTGCACCCCAGTCTCCAAACTCTGCTCTCTGTAAGGTAATTCTGCACATCTGTCTCCAACCTCTGCTCTCTTTAACAGTACTTCTGTACCAAAGTCTCTAACCTCTATTCTCTGTATCGGTTCTTCTGCACCCCAGTCTCCAAACACTACTCTATTCAACAGTCCTTCTAAACCTCAGTCTCGAAACACTGCTCTGTGTAACAATTTTTCTGCACATCAGTCTTCACACAACTGCTCTCTGCAACAGACCTTCTGCACCCCAGTCTCCAACGTCTGCTCTCTGCAACCATCCTTCTGCACCCCAGTCTCCAAACTTTCCTCTCTGTAAGATGCTTCTGCTCCCCAGTCTCCAAACTCTACACTCAGTATCAGTCCTTTTGCACAACAGTCTCAAAACACTGCTCCATGTAACAGTTTTTCTGCACCTCAGTCTTAAACAACTGCTATCTGCAACAGTCCTTCTGCACCCCAGTCTCCAACCTCTGCTCTCGGCAACAGTCCTTCTGCACCAAAGTCTCCAAACATTCCTCTCTGTGAGATTTTTCTACTCCCCAGTTTCCAAGCTCTGCTCTCTGTAACATTCATTCTGCACCCTAGTCTCCAACGTCTGCCCTCTGCAATGGTCCCTCTGCACCCCAGTCTCCAAACTTGTTCTCTACATCAGTTCTTCTGTACTGCATTCTTCAACCTCTGTTCTCTGTAAGGGTCCTTCTGCAACCCAGTCTCCAACCTCTGCTTTCTGTATCAGTCCTTCAGCACTACAGTCTCCAAACTCTGCTTTCTGTAACAGTCATTCTGCACCTCACTCTTCAACCTCTGCTCTCTGCAACAGTCCTTCTGCACACCAGTCTTAAAACTATGCTCTCTGCATCAGTCCTTCTGAACCCCAGTCTCTAACATCTGCTCTCTGCAACAGTCCTTCTCCACCCAAGTCTCCATCATCTGCTCTCTGTAACAGTCCTTCTGTACTGCAGTTTCCAAACTCTTCTCTCTGTTACGGTCCTTCTGCACCCCACTCTCCAATCTCTGCTTACTTTATCAGTCCTTTTTCACTCACGTCTCCAACCTCTGCACTCTGTAATAGTCCTTCTGCACCTCAGTCTCCAACGTCTGCTCTCTGTAACAGTCCTTTAGCACCCCTGTCTCCAACCTCTGCTCTCTGTTACAGTCCATCTGCACTACAGTCTCCAACTTCTTCTTTCTGTAATGGACATTCTGGACCCCAGTCTCCAAACTCTGCTTTCTGTATCAGTCCTTCTGCACCTTGGTCTCTAAACTCTGCTTTCTGTAACAGTCCTTCTGCAACTCAGAGTACAATTTCTGCTCTCTGCAACAATCCTTCTGCACCCTAATCTCCAAACTCTGCTCTCTGCAACAGCCCATCTGCACTTCAGTGTCCAAACTCTGCTCTCTGTATGATCCTTCTGAAACCAAGTCTCCAACCTCTACTTTCTGCAATGGTCTTTCTGCACCCCAGCCTCTAACCTCTGTTCTCTACAACAGTTATTCTGCACCCCAGTCTCAAACCTCTGATCTCTGTAAGGTTCCTTCTGCACCCCAGTCTCCAACCACTGCTTTCTGTATCAGTCCTTTTGCACCACATTCTCCAAACTCTGCTCTCTGTAACAGTCCTTCTGCACCTCAGTCTGCAACCTCTGCTCTCTGCAATACTCCTTCTGCATCCCAGTCTCTAACCTCTGCTCTCTGCAACAGTCCTTCTGCACCACAGTAACCAACCTCTGCTTTCTGTATCAGTCCTTCTGCACCCCAGTCTCCAACCTCTGCTCTCTGTAACAGTCCTTCTGCAACTCAGTCTCCAACCTCTACTTTCCTCAGCAGTCCTTCTCCACTCTAGTCTCCAACCTCTGCTCTTAGTAACAGTCCTTCTGCACCTCAGTCTGAAAACTCTTCTCTCTGGAACGATCCTTCTGCATCTCAGTCTCAAACCTCTTCTCTGTATAACAGTCCTTATGTACCTCAGTCTCCAAAATTTTGTCTCTGTAAGATCCTTTTGCAACCCACTCTTTAAACTCTGCTCTCTGTAACTATCATTCTGCACCCCAGTCTCCAAGCACTGCTCTCTGAAACAGGCCTTCTGCACCCCAATCTCCAACCTATGCTGTCTATAATAGGCCTTTTGACCCCAGTCTCCAAACTCTTCTCTCTTCAACTATCTTTCTGCTCCCCAGTCTCTAACCTCTGCTCTCTGCACCAGTCCTCCTGCACCCTAGTCTCAAACCTGTGCTGTCTGTAAGATCCTTCTGCACACCTGTCTCCAACCTCTGCTCTCTGTAAAAGTACTTTTGAAAAGCAGTCTCGAAACTCTGCTCTCTCTAAGGGTCCTTCTGCATTTCAATCTCCAATATTTGCTCTCTGCAACACTCTTTCTGCAACCCAGTCTCCAAAATTAGCTCTGTGCAATAGATTTTCTGCACATGAGTATCCAACCTGTGCTCTCTGTAAAAGTCCTACTGCACCCCAGTTTTCAACCTGTGCTTTCTGTAAAAGTCCTTCTGCACCGCAGTCTCCAAACTCTGCTCTCTATAACGAACCTTCTGCACCCCAGTCTCCAAAATCTGCTCTCCGCAACAATCCTTCTGCACCCCAGTCTCCAAAGTCTGCTCTCTGTAACAGTTTTTCTGCACCCCATTCTTCAACCTCTTGTCTCTGCAACAGTCCTTCAGCACCCAAGTCTCCAATATCTGCTGTCTGCAACAGTCCTTCTACACCCCAGTCCACAACTTCTGCTCTCTGCAACAGTTCTTCTACCCCCTAGTCTCAATACTCTGCTCGCCAGAACGATCCTTCTGCACCCCAATCTCCAAACTCTGTTCTCTTCAACAGTTCTTCTGCACTCCAGTCTCAAACCTCTGCTCTCTGTAAGGGTCCTTATGCACACCAGTATCCAACCTCTGCTTTCTGTATCAGTCGTTTTCCACCACAGTCTCGAAAATCTGCCCCATGTAACAGTCCTTCTGCAACTCTGTCTCCAAACTCTGCTCTCTGCAACAGTCCTTCTGCACCTCAGTCTCCAACCTCTGCTCTCTGTAAGGGTCCTTCGGCACCCGAGTCTCCAACCTCTGCTTTCTGTATCAGTCCTTCTGCACCACAGTCTCCAACCTCTTCTCTCTGTAACAGTGCTTCTGCACCTCAGTCTTCAAATTTTGCTCTCCTTAATATCTTTCTGCAACCCAGTATTCAAACTGTGCTCTCTGTACCAATCTTTCTGCACCCCAAACTCCAAACTCTGCTGTCTTTAACAGGCCTTCTGCTCCCCAGTCTCCGAACCCTGCTTTCTGTATCAGTCCTTCTGCACCCCAGTCTCCAACCTCTGGTCTCTGCAACGATCTTTCTGCACCCCAGTCTTCAACCTCTGCTTTCTTTATCAGTCCTTCTGCACTCAATCTCTAACCTGTTCTCTGTAACTGTCTTTCTGAATTTCAGTCTCTAACGTCTGCTTGCTGCAACAGTCTTTCGGAACCCCAAACTTCAACCTCTACTCTCTGCAACAGTCCTACACCCAAGTCTCCATCCTCTGCACTCTGCAACCTCTTCTCTTTGCAAAGGTCTTTCTGCACCTCAGTCTTCAACATCTACTCTCTGTAACAGTCCTTCTGCACCTCAGTCGCCAACCTCTGCTCTCTGTAAGATCCTTCTGAAAACCAGTCTCCAAACTCTGCTTTCTATAACAGTCCTTCTGCACCCCAGTCTCAAAATTCTGCAGTCTGTAAAACTCCTTTGGCACCCCAGTCTGCACCCTATGTTCTCTGCAACGATCCTTCTACACCCAAGTCTCCAACCTCTGCTCGCTGCAACAGTTATTCTGCACCCTAGTCCCCTACATCTGCTCTCTGCAACAGTTTTTCTAAACCTCATTCTGAAAAGTCTGCTCTCTGAAAGGATCCTTCCGGACCCCAGTCTCAAACCTCTGCTTTCTGTATCAGTCCTTCTGCATCCCAATCTCCAACCTCTGCTCTCTGTAACAATCCTTCTGCACTTCGGTCTCCAATGTCTGCTCTCTGCAACGGTCCTTCTGCACCTCACTCTCCAACCACTACTCTCTGTAACAGTGCTTCTGCAACTCAGTCTCCAACTTTTGCTCTCCTTAATATCTTTCTGCAACCAAGTATTCAAACTCTGCTCTCTGTACCAATCTTACTGCACCCCAGTCTCCAAACTCTGCTGTCTGTAACAGGCCTTCTGCACCCGAGTTTCCGAACTCTGCATTCTGTATCAGTTTTTCTGCACTCCAGTCTTCAACCTCTGGTCTCTGCAACGATTCTTCTGCATCTCAGTCTCCAACCTATGCTCTATGTAAGAGTCCTTCTGCACCTCAGGTTCCAAACTTTGCTCTAAGCAACAGTCCTTCTGCACTCCAGTCTCCAACCTCTGCTCTGTGCAACAGTCCTTCTGCACCCCAGTGTCCAAACTCTGCTCTATGCAACAGTCCTTCTGCACCCCTGTCTCCAACCTCTGTTCTTCAACCTCTGTTCTCTACAACACTTCTTCTGCACCCCAGTCTCCAAACACTGTTCTCTGTAATAGTCTATCGGTTCCGCAGTATCAAACCTGTGTTTCCTTTAAGTGTCCTTTTTCACCCGAGTTTCCAACCTCTGCTTTCTGTATCAGTCCTTTTGCACCACAGTCTCCAAACTCTGCTCTGTAACAGTCCTTCTCCACCACAGTCTGCAACCTCTGCACTCTGCAATTGTCCTACTGCACCCAGTCTCTAACCTCTTCTCTCTGCAAAAGTCCTTCTGCACCCCATTCTCCAACATCTGCTTTGTACAACAGTCCTCCTCCAACCCAGTCTCGAACCTATGCTCTCATTAACAGTACTTTTGTACTGCAGTTTCCAAACTCTTCTCTCTTTAACGGTTCTTCTGCTCCCCACTCTCCAACCTCTGCTTTCTCTATCAGTCGTTCTGCACTCAATCTCCAACCTGTGCTCTGTAACTGTCCTTATGCATTTCAGTCTCTAACGTCTGCTAGCTGCAACAGTCTTTCGGAACCCCAAACTTCAACCTCTGCTCTCTGCAACAGTCCTACACCCAAGTCTCCAACCTCTGCACTCTAAAACCTCTTCTCTTTGCAAAGGTCTTTCTGCACCTCAGTCTTCAACATCTACTCTCTGTAACAGTCCTTCTGCACCTCAGTCGCCAACCTCTGCTCTCTGTAAGATCCTTCTGAAAACCAGTCTCCAAACTCTGCTTTCTATAACAGTCCTTCTGCACCCCAGTCTCAAAATTCTGCAGTCTGTAAAACTCCTTCGGCACCCCAGTCTGCACCCTATGTTCTCTGCAACGATCCTTCTACACCCAAGTCTCCAACCTCTGCTCGCTGCAACAGTTCTTGTGCACCCCAGTCCCCTACATCTGCTCTCTGCAACAGTTTTTCTAAACCTCATTTTGAAAACTCTGCTCTCTGAAAAGATCCTTCTGGACCCCAGTTTCCAACCTCTGCTCCCTCTGACAGTCCTTTGGCACCTCAGTCACCAACCTCTGCTCTCTGTAAGATCCTTATGCCACTCAGTCTCCAAACTCTGCTGTGTGTTACATGTCATCTGCTCCCCAGTATCCAAGCTCTGCTATATGTAACAGGCCTTCTGCACCTCAGTATTCAACATCTTCTCTCTGCAACAATCCTTCTGCACGCCATTCTCCAAAATCTGCTCTCTGCATCAGTTCTATTGCACCCCAGTCTCCAACCTCTGCTCTCTGTAAGATCCTTCTGCACACCTGTCTCAAACCTCTGCTCTCTTTAACAGTTCTTCTGTACAGCAGTCTCTAACCTTTATTCTCTATAACAGTCTTTCTGCACTCCAGTCTCCAAACACTGCACTCTGCACAGTCCTTCTGCACCCAGTCTTCAACCTCTCTTCTCTGCGACAGTCCTTCTGCACCTTAGTCTCTAAACACTGATCTCTGTAACAGTTTTTCTACAACTCAGTCTTCAACAACTGCTCTCTGCAACAGTCCTTCTTCACCCCAGTCTCCAAACTCTGCTCTCTAGAACAGTCCTTCTATACACCAGTCTCCATAATCTACTCTCTACAACAATCCTTCTGCACCCCAGTCTCCAAAGTCTGCTCTCTGCAACAATCCTTCTGCACCCCAGTCTCAAAAATTTTCTCTCTTTAAGATCGTTCTGGACCCCAGTCACCAAACTCTGCTCTCAGAATTAGTCCTTCTGCACCCCCAGTCTCCAAACACTGCTCTCTGTAACAGTTTTTCTGCACCTCAGTCTTCAACAACTGCTCTCCGACACAGTCCTCCTGCACCCCAGTCTCCAACGTCTGCTCTCTAGAACATTCCTTCAATAACACAGTCTCCATAATCTACTCTCTGCAACGATCTTTCTGCACCCCAGTCTCCAACGTCTGCTCTCTGCAACAATCATTCTGCACCCAAGTCTCCAAACATTCCTCTCTTTAAGATTCTTCTGCACCCCAGTTTCCACACTCTGCTCTCTGTAACATTCCTTCTGCATCACAGTCTCCAACGTCTGCCCTCTGCAATGGTCCCTATGTACCCCAGTCTACAGCCTTGTTCTCTACAACAGTTCTTCTGTACTGCAGTCTCTAACCTCTGCTCTCTGTAATTGTCCTTCTGCACCCCAGTCTCCAAACTCTGCTTTCTGTATCAGTCCTTCTGCACCACAGTCTCCAACCTCTGCTCTCTGCAGCAGTCCTTCTGCACCCCATTATCAAACATCTGCTCTGCAACAGTCTTTCTGCACCACAGTCTCAAACATCTGCTCTGTGTAACAGTCCTTCTGTACTGCAGTCTCCAAACTCTACTCTCTGTAACGGTCTTTTTGCACCCCAGTTTACAAACTCTGCTCTCTGTAACATTTCTTCTTCAACCCAGTCTCCAACCTCTGCTTACTGCAACAGTCTTTCTGCATCCCAGTCTCCAAACTCTGCTCGCTGTAGCAGCCTTTCTGCACCTCAGTCTCCAACCTCTGCTCTCTGCAACAGTCCTTCAACACCCCATTTGCCAACCTCTGTTCTCTGGAAGGATCCTTCTGCACCCCAGTCCCCAACGTCTGCTCTCTGCGACAGTCATTCTGCACCCGAGTCTTCAACCTCTGCTCTCTTTAAGATCTTTCTGCAACCCCGTCTCGGAACTCTGCTCTCTGTAACAGTCCTTCTATACCGCAGTCTCCAAACTCTGCTTCCTGTAACAGTCCTTCTGCACCTCAGTCTCCAAACACTGCTTTCTGTATCAGTCCTTCTGCACCATAGTCTCCAACGTCTGCTCTCTGCTACAGTCCTACTGAACCCCAGTCTTCATTATCTAATCTCTGCAACAGTCCTTCTGCACCCCAGTCTCAAACCTCTGCTCTCTGTAACAGTCTTTCTGTACTGCAGACTCCAACCTCTGCTGTCTGTAATGGTACTCCTGTACCCCAGTCTCAGAACTCTGCTTTCTGTATCATTCCTTCTGCACCCCTGTCTCAATCCTCTGCTCTCTGTAACAGATCTTCTGCACCTCAGTCTCCAACTTCTGCTCTCTACAATAGTCCTTCTGTACCCAAATCTCTTACTTCTGCTCTATGCAACAGTCCTTCTGCACCTCAATATCCAAACTCTGTTCTTTGTAACAATCCTTCTGCACCCCAGTCTCCAAAATCTGCTCTCTGCAAAGATTCTTCTTCACCCCACTCTCCAACCTCTTCTCGCTGTAATATGCTTCTTTACCCCAGTGTCCAAACTCGACTCTCATTTCCAGGTCTTCTGCACTTAAGTCTCCAACCTCTGCTCTCTGTAAGATGCTTCTGCACCCCAGTCTTTAACCTCTGCTGTCTTCAACGGTCCTTCTGCACCTCAGTTGCCAACCTTTGTTCTCTGCAACAGTCCTTCTGCACCCCAGTCTCCAACCTCTGCTCTCTGTAACAGTCCTTCTGCACCTCAGTCTCCAACCTCTGCTCTCTGCAACAATCCTTCTGCACCCCAATCTCCTACGTCTGCTCTCTATAACAGTGCTTCTGCACCCCAGTCCCAAAACTCTGCTCTCTGTAACAGTTCTTCTGCACCGCAGTCCCCAACCTCTGATCTCTGTAATGGTCCTTCTGCACCCCTGTCTCTAAACACTGCTTTCTGTATCAGTCATTGTGCACCTCAGTCTCCAACCTCTGCTCTCAGTAACAGTCCTTTTGCACCTCAGTCTTCAACTTTTGCTCTCTGCAGTTGTCCATCTGCACCTCAGTATCCAACCTCTACTCTCTGTAACAGTCCTTATGCATTTAAGTATTCAACCTCTACTCTCTGGAAGATACTTTTGCAAACCAATCTCCAAAATCTGCTCTCTGTAACAGTCCTTCTGCACCCTTTCTCCAAACTCTGCTCTCTGTAACAGGGTTTCTGCACACCAGTCTCCAACATCTCCTCTCTGGAACAGTCCTTCTGCACACAAATCTCCAACCTCTGCTCTCTGCAACAGTTCTTCTTCACCCCAGTCTCCAACATCTGCTATCTGCATTAGTCCTTCTGCACCTCAACTGAAAATTCTGCTTTCTCCACGATCCTTCTGCACCCCAGTCTTCAACCTCTGTTCTCTGCAACAGTCCTTCTGCATCCCAGTCTCCAACCTCTTCTCTCTGTAACAGTCCTTCTGCACCTAAGTCTCATAATCTGCTCTCTGCAAGAGTCCTTCTGAAACCCAGTCTCTAACCTCTTCTGTCTGCAACAATAATTCTGTACCCCAGTCTCCAACATCTGCTTTCTATATCAGTCCTGCACCCCAATCTCCAAAATCTGCTCTCTGTAACAGTCCTTCTTAACCTCAGTCTCCAACCTCTGCTCTCTTTAACAGTGCTTCTGCACACGAGTCTCCAGTCTCTGCTCTCTGCAACGATTCTTCTTCACCCCAGTGTCCAAACTCTGATCTCTGTATCAGTCCTTCTGCACCCAAGTCTCCAAATTCTACTCTCTGTAACAGTTCTTCTACACCTCAGTCTCCAACTTATGCCCCCTGTAACAATCCTTCTGCACATCAGTCTCCAATCTCTTCTCTCAGCAACGGTCCTTATGCACCCCAGTCTCCAACTGATGTTTTCTGCAACAGTCTTTCTGCACCACAGTCTACAACATCTGCTCTCTGTAACACTCCTTCTGTACTGCAGTCTCCAACCTCTACTCTCTGTAACAGGCCTTCTGCACCCAAGTCTCCAAACTCTGTTCTCTTTAACAGTCCTTCTGCACCCCAGTCTCCAAAATCTGCTCTCTTCAACAGTCTTTCTGCACCAAGTCCAAGTTTTCATACTTCGCTCGCTGTATGATGCTTCTGCACCCCAGTCTCCCAACTCTGCCCTCTAAAACAGTACTTTTTCACCTGAGTCTCCAAACTCTTCTCTTAGTATGATGCTTCTGCACCCCAGTCTACAAACTCTGTTCTCAGAAACAGTCCATCTACACCTTAGTCTCCATAATTTGCTATACAACAGTCTTTCTGCACCCCAGTCTCCAACCTATGCTCTCTGTAAAATAATTCTGCACACCTATCTCCAACCTCTGCTTTATGCAACAGTCCTTCTGCACCCCAGTCTCCAAAGTCTGCTCTCTGCAGCAGTTTTTCTACAACAAGTCTATAAACTTTGCTCTCTGCAACAGTCCTTCTACAACCCAGTCTCCATACTCTGCTCACCCCAATAATCCTTCTGCACCCCAGTATCTAACCCATGCTCTCTGTAACAGTCCTTCTGTACCGTAGTCTCCAAACTATTTTCTCTGTAAGTGTCCTTATGTACTCCAGTATCCAACCTCTGCTTTCTGTATCAGTCCTTTTGAACCACAGTCTTTAAACTATGCCCTCTGTATCAGTCCTTCTGTAACTCAGTCTGCAACCTCTGCTTTCTGAAACAGTCCTCTTGAACGCCAGTCTCCATCCTCTGCTCTCTGAAACAGTCCTTTTGCACACCAGTCTCCAACATCTGCTCTCTAAACAGTTCTTCTCCACCCCAGTCTCCAACCTCTGCTCTTTTAAACAGTCTTTCTGTACTGCAGTCTCAAACCACTGCTCACTGTGAGGGTCCTTCTGCACACGAGTCTCCAAGCTCTGCTTTCTGTATCAGTCCTTCTGCACCTGAGTCTCTAATCTTTGTTCTGTGTAACTGTCCTTCTGCACCTTAGTATCCAAACTCTGCTCTCTGCAACAGTCCTTCTTCACCCAAATCTCCAACCTCTACTCTCTGCAACAGTCCTTTTACACCCAATTCTAAAATTTCTGCTCTCTGCAAAAGTCCTTCTGCACCCCAGGCTCCAAACTCTGCTCTCTGTAACAGTCCTTCTGCACCTCAGTCTCCTACCTCTACTCTCTGTAACAGTGTTTCTGCACCCAAGTCTCCAACCTCTGCTCTCTGTAACAGTCCTTCTGCACACGAGTCTCCAATCTCTGCTCTCTGCAACGATCCTTCTTCACCCCAGTGTCCAAACTCTGCTCTCTGTAACAGTCCTTCTGCACCACAGTCTTTAATCTCTGCTTTCTGCAACAGTCCTTCTGCACCCCAGTCTCCAAGCTCTGCTCTCTGCAACACTCCTTCTATACCATAGTCTCAAAACTCTGCTCCCTGTAAGATCCTTCTGCACACCTGTATCCAACCTCTGATCTCTGTAACGGTCCTTATTCATCCCTGTTTCCAAACTCTTCTTTCTGTATCAGTCCTTCTGCACCACAGGCTTCAACCTCTGCTCTCTGTAACAGTTCTTCTGCACCTCGTCTCCAACCTTTGCTCTCTGCAGAAGTCCTTCTGCACGCCAGTTTAAAACTCTGAACTCTGCAACACTTCTTCTGTACCCCAGTCTCCAACCTCTGCTCTCTGTATCAGTCCTTCTGCACCCAAGTCTCCAAACTCTACTCTCTGTAACAGTCCTTCTGCACCTCATTCTCTAACCTATGCTCTCTGTAACAATCCTTCTGTACATTGGTCTCCAACCTCTTCTCTCAGCAATGTTCCTTATGCACCCCAGTCTCCAAGTTCTGTTCTCTGCAACAGTCCTTCTGCACCGCAGTCTGCAACATCTGCTCTCTTTAAAAGTCCTTCTGCACCCCAGTATCTAACCTCTGCTCTCTTTAACAGTACTTGTGAACCCCAGTCTCCAACCTCTGCTCTGCAACATTCCTTCTGCACCCAGTATCAAACATATGCTCTCTGTAAAAGTCTGTCTGCACCCCGGACTCCAACCTCTGCTCTCTGTAATGATCCTTATGCACCCGAGTCTCAAACATTCGCTCTCTGTAACAGTCCTTCTGCCCCACAGTCTCCAAACTCTTTTCTCTGTAAGATTCTTCTGAAACCCAGTCTCCAATGTCTGCTATCTGTAACTATCTTCTGCACCGCAGTCTTTAACCTCTGCTCTCTGCATCAGTTCTTCTGCACCCAAGTCTCCAACCTCTGCTCTCTGCAACATTCCTTCTGCACCCCAGTCTCCAAACTGTGCTCTCTGTAAAAGTCTTTCTACACCCCAGTCTCCAAACTCTGCTCTCTCTAACGATCTTTCTGCACCCCAGTCTCGAACCTCTGCTCTCTGCAACCACCCTTCTGCACCTCAGTCTCCAACCTCTGCTCTCTGCAACGATCCTTCTGCAGCCCAGTCTCAAAACTCCTCTCGCTGCAAAAGTCCTTGTGAAACCCAGTCTCCAACATCTGCTTTTTGCAACAGTTCTTCTGTACCTCATTCTGAAAACTCCGCTCTCTGTAATACTCCATTTGCAACCCAGTCTCCAACCTCTGCTCTCTGTAACAGTCCTTCTGTACCTCAATCTCCAATCACTGCTCTATTCAACAGTCTTTCTGCGCACAAGTCTCCAACATCTGCTCTCTTAAACAGTCCTTCTACACCACAGTCTCCAACTCTCCTCTCTGAAACAGTCCTTCTACACCCCAGTCTCCATACTCTGATCGCCCCAACTATCCTTCTGCACTCCAGTCTCCAAACTCTGTTCTCTACTCAGTTCTTCTGCACCCCAGTCTCAAACCTCTGCTCTCTGTAACAGTCCTTCTGTACTGCATTCTCAAACCTCTGCTCTCTGTAAGGGTACTTCTGCACCAGAGTCTCCAATCTCTGCTTTCTCTGTCAGTCCATCTTCACCACAGTCTCCAACCTCTGCTCCGTGTAACTGTCCTGCACTTTAGTCCCCAACCTCTGCTCTCTGCTACATTGTTTCTGGACCCCAATCTCCAACCTCTACTCTATGCAACAGTCCTTCTACATCCCAGTCTAAAACCTCTGCTCTCTGCAACAATCCTTCTGAACCCCAGTCTCCAACCTCTACTTTCTGTAACTGTGCTTGTACACCTCAGTCTCCAACCTCTGCTCTATGTAAGATCCTTCTGCAACCCAGTCTCCAACCTCTGCTCTCTATATCAGTCCTTCTGCACCCCAGTCTCCATCCTCTGCTCTCTGCAACGATCCCTCTGCACACCAGTCTCCAAATTCTGCTCGCTGCAACAGTCCTTGTACACCCCATTCTCCAACATCTGCTCTCTGCAACAGTTGTTCTGTACTTCAGTCTGAAAACTCTGCTCTCTGCAATAATCCTTCTGCACCCGAGTATCCAACTTCTGCTCTTTGTAACAGTCCTTCTGTACCTCAGACTTCAACTTCTGCTCTATATCAGTCCTGCACCCCTGTCTTCCATATCTGCTCTCTGTATCAGTCCTGCACCCCTGTCTTCCATATCTGCTCTCTGTAACAGTCCTTCTTAACCTCACTCTTCAACCTCTGCTCTGTGTAAAAATCCTTCTGTACCCCAGTGTCCAAACTCTGCTCTCTGCAACGATCCTTCTGCATCCGAGTCTCCAACATCTCCTCTCTGTAACAGTCCTTCTGCACCCAAGTTTCCAATATCTGATTTCTGCAACAGTACTTCTGCACCTGAGTCTGGAAACTCTGCTCTCTCCAACGATCCTTCTGAACCCCAGTCTCAAAACTCTGCTCTCTGTAACAGGCCTTCTGCACCCCAGTCTCCAAACTCTTCTCTCTTTATCAGTTCTTCTGCTCCCCAGTCGCAAACCGCTGCTCTTTGTTACAGTTTTTCTGCATCACAGTCTCCTAGATCTGCACTCTGCAACAGTCCTTCAGCATCCCAGATTCCAACTTCTGGTTTCTGCAACAATCCTTCTACACCTCTGTCTCCAACCTCTGGTATCTGCAACAGTTCTTCTGCACCCCAGTCTCCAAACTCTTCTCTCTGTAACTATCTTTCTGTGCCTCAGTCTCCAACCTCTACTCTCTGTTACAGTCCCTCTGCACCTCACTCTCCAACATCTGCTCTCTGTAAGTTTCTTCTGCAACCCAGTCTCCAAACTCTGCCCTCTGTAACAGTCCTTCTGCATGCCTTCTCCAACTCTCCTCTCCGTAACATGCCTTCTGCACCCCAGTCTCAAAAGTCTGTTCTCTATAACAATCCTTCTGCACCCTAGTCTCCAACCTCTTTTATCTGTAACAGTCCTGCTGCACCTCGGTCTACAATCTCTGCTCTCCGTAACATCCTTCTGCAACCTTTCTTAAAACTCTGCTCTCTGAAACAGTCCTTCTGCAACTCAGTCTCCAAACTCTGTTCTTTGCAACACTCCTTCTGCACCCCAGTCGCCAAACTTTACTCTATGTAACAGTCCTTCTGTACCATAGTCTCCAAACACTTCTCTCTGTAACGGTCCTTCTGCACCCCAGTCTCCAAACTCTGTTTTCTGTATCAGTTTTTCTGAACGCCAATCTACAACCTCTGCTCTCTGTAACAGTCTTTCTGCACCTCATATCCAAACTCTGCTATCTGCAACAGTCATAATGCACCCCAGTCTACAACCTCTGGTGTCCGCAAAATTCCTTCTGAACCCCAGTCTGCAACGTGTGATCTGTGTAACAGTGCTTCTGCATCCCAACTCCAACTCTTCTCTCTGCAATGATCCTTCTGTACCTCAGTCTTAAACCTCTGCTCTCTGCAACCGTCCTTTTGCACCCCAGTCTCCAAACTCTGTTCTCTGTAATAGTCTTTTTCCACCTCAGTCTTCAACCTCTGCTCTCTGAAGGAGTCCTTCTGCACCCCAGTCTCCAACATCTGCTATCTAAACAGTCCTTCTGCACACCCGTCTCCAACATCTGCTCTCTGCAACAGTCCTTCTGCACCTCAGTGTCCAAATTCTGCTCTCTTCAACGATCCTTCTGAACCCCAGTCTCCAACGTCTTCTCTCTGAAAGATCCTTCTAACCCCAGTTACCAAACTCTGCTCTCTGTAATATTCCTTCTCCACGCCAGTCTCCAAACTCTGCTTTCTGCAATGGTCGTACTGCACCCCAGTCTCCAACCTCTTTACTCTGCAACACTCCTTCTGCTCCCTAGTCTTCAAAGTCTGCTCTCTGTAAAGGTCTTTTTGCAAGCCAGTCTCCAACCTCTGCTTTCTTTATCCGTCCTTCTGTGCCTCAGTCTCCAACATCTGCTCTCTGCAAAAGTCCTTCTGCATCGCATTCTCCATCTTCTGCTCCCTTCAACAGTCCTTCTGAACAACAGTTTCCAACATCTGCTCTCTGAAAAACTTTTGGGTACCCTAGTCCCCAACCACTTCTCTCTGCAACAATCCTTATGTACTGCCGTCTCCAACTTCTGCTCTCTGCAACAAAAATTCTACACCCCAGTCTCCAACATCTGCTTTCTGCAAAAGTCCTTCTGCACCTCAATCTGAAAATTTTGCTCTCTGCAAAAATCCTTCTGCACCCCAGACTTCAACATCTGCTCTCTGTAACAGTCCTTCTGCACCTCAGTTTCCAAACTCTGCTCAATGTAAGATCCTTCTGCAACACAGTCTTCAAAATTTACTCCCCTTAACAGTCCTTCTGCACCTCAGTCTCCAACCTCTGCTCTTTATAACAGTCAATCTACACCTCAGTCTAAAACCTCTTCTCTCTTAAGAGTCCATCTGAATCCCAGTCTCCAGACACTGCTCTCTGTAAAAGTCCTTCTGCACCTAAGTCTCCAAACTCTGCTGTTTCTAAGATCCTTCTGCCACTCAATCCCTAACTCTGCTCTCTATAACAGTCCTTCTGCCCCACAGTCTTCAAACTCTGCTCTCTGTAACAGGCCTTCTGCACCCCAGTCTCCAACTTCTTCTCTCTGCAACGATCATTCTACACCTCAGTCTTCAACATCTACTCTCTGTAAGATCCTTCAGCAACCCAGTCTCCCAACTCAGCCCTTTCTAACAGACCATCTGAACCCCTTCTTTGAATGCTCCTTTCCGTAAAAGGCCTTCTGCACCCCAGTCTCCAAATTCTGTTCTTTATAACAAGCCTTCTGCACCTCAGTCTCCAACGTCTGATCTCTGCAACAGTCCTTCTGCACCCCAGTCTCCAACCTGTGATCTCTGCAACAGTCCTTCTGCACCTCAGTCTTAAAACGCCGTTCACTGCTATGATCCTTTTGCACCTCAGTCTCCAACCTCTTCTCTCTGTAACAGCCCTTCTGCACCTGGGTCCCCAACATCTTCTCTCTGTTAGATCCTTCTTCAACCCAGTATCTAAACTCTGTGATCTGTAGCAGTCCTTCTGAAGCCCTTCTCCACACTCTGCTCTCCGTAACAGGCGTCCTGCACCCTAGTCTCCAACCTCTGCTCTCTGTAACACTCTTTTTGCACCTCAGTCTCCAACCTCTGCTCTCTGCAACAATTATTCTGCACCCTAGTATACAATGTCTCCTCTCCTCAACATTCCTTCTGAACCTCTGTCTCCAAATTCTGCTCTCTGCAACAGTCCTTCTTCACCCAAGTCTCCAAACTCTGCTCTCTGCAACAGTGCTTCTCCACCCCAGTCTTCAACCTCTGCTCTGTGTAAAAGTCCTTCTGCACCCCAGTCTCCAACCTCTGCTCTCTGTAACAATTCTTCTGCACCCCAGTCTCCAACCTCTGCTCTCTGTAACAGTCCTTCTGCCCCATATACTCCAACATCTGCTCTCTGTTACAGTCTTTATGTACCGAAGTCTCCAAACTCTACTCTCTATAATGGTCCCTCTGTACCCCAATTTCCAACCTGTGCTTTCTGTAACAGTCCTTCTGCACCTCAGTCTGAAACCTCTGCTCTCTACACTATCCTTCTGCACCCCAGTGTCCAAACACTGCTCTCTGTAACATTCGTCCTGCACCACAGTCACCAACCATTGCTCTCTGTAAGATCCTTCTGCAACCTTGTCTCCAAACTCTGCTCTCTGTAGCAGGCCTTATGCACCCCAGTCTCCAAAATCTGCCCTCTGAAACAGTCCTTCTGCACGCCAGTCTGCAACCTCTGCTCTCTGTAACGGTCTTTTTGCACCCCAGTCTCACACCTCTGTTTTCTGTATCATAATTCTTCATCCCAGTCTCAAACGTCTGCTCTGTGTAACAGTCCTGCATCTCAGTCTCCAACGGCTGCTCTCTGCAACAGTCCTTCTGCACCCCAGTCTCCAACCTCTGCTTTCTGCGACATTCCTTCTGCACCCCAGTCTCCAACCTGTGCTCTCTATAACAGTTCTTCTGCAACTCAGTCTTCAAACTCTGCTCTCTTTAACATTCCTTCGCTACCCTGTCTCCAACCTCTGCTTTCTACAACGGTCCTTCTGCACGATAGTCTCCAACCTCTGTTCTCGGCAACAGTCCTTCTGCAAAACAGTCTACAAACTCTGCTATGGGTATCATTTTTTCTGCACCTCAGTGTCCAACCTCTGCTTTATGTAAGATCTTTCTGCAACCCAGTCTCAAAACTCTGCTCTCTGTAACAGTCCTTCTGCACCCCAGTCTCAAACCTCTGCTTTGTGCAACAGTTCGTCTGCACAGCAATCTCCATCCTCTGAACTCTGAAAGATCTTTCTGCACCCCAGTCTCCAAACTCTGAGCTCCGAAACAGTCCTTCTTAACCCCAATCTCCAACCTCTGCTCACTGTAACAATCCTACTGCACCTCAGTCTCCAACCTCTTCTTTCTGCAAAAATCCTTCTTAACCCCAGTCTCCAACCATTGCTCTCAGTAACATTTCTACTGCACCTCAGTCTCCAACCTCTGTAAGATCCTTCTGCCAGCCAGTCTCCAAACTCTGCTCTCTGTAAGAGTCCTTTTGTACCCCAGTCTCCAACCTCTGCTCTGTGCAACAGTCCGTCTGCTCCCGACTCTCCAAACTCTGCTCTCTTTATGATACTTCTGAACCTTAATCTCAAAACTCTGATCTCTGTAACAGTTCTTCTATACCCGAGTCTCCAACCTCTGCTCCCTGCAACAATCCTTCTGCACCCACGTCTTCAAATTCTGCTCTCTGAAACACTTCTTCTACACCCCAGTCTTTAACATCTACTCTCTGAAACAGTCCTTCTGCATCCCATTCTCCAACCTCTGCTCTCTGCAACAGTCCTTCTGTACCCTGGTCTCCAACCTCTGCTCTTTGTAACAGTCCTTATGTACTGCAGTCTCCAAACTCTGCTGTCTGTAAGGTTCATTCTGGACCCAAGTATCCAAACTCTGCTTTCTGTATCAGTCCTTCTGCACTCCAGTCTCCAACCTGTGCTCTCTGTAACAGTCTTTCTGCATCTCAGTCCCCAAAATCTGCTCTCTATAACAGTCCTTCTGCACCCCAGTCTCCAAACTGTGCACTCTGCAACAATCTATCTACACTCCAGTCTTCAACCTCTGCTCTGTGAAACAGTTCTTCTGCAACCCAGTTTCCAATCTCTGATCTCTGCAACAATCCTTCTGCATCCCAGTCTCCAACATCTGCTCTCTGCAACCGTCCTTCTGCACCCAAGTCTCCAACCTCTGCTCTCTTCAATGATCCTTCTGCACAACAGTCTCCAACCTCTGCTCTCTGCAATAATCCTACAGAACCCCAGTCGCCAACCTCTTCTCTTTGTAACAATCCTTCTGCACCGCAGTCTCCAAACTCTGCTCTATGTAATATTCTTCTGCAACCCAGTCTCCAAACTCTGCTCTTTGTAACAGCACTTCTGTACCCAGTTTCCAACCTCTGCTCTCTGTAACAGGCCTTCTGGACACCAGTCTCCAAACTCTGCTCTCTGTGTCAGTCCTTCTTCACCCCAGTCTCCAAACCCTTCTCTTTTTAACATTCTTTCTGCATCTCAGTCTCCTACCACTGCTCTCTGCAACAGTTCTTCTGCACACCAGTCTCCAACATCTGCACTCTGAAACAGTTATTCTCCACTCCAGTCTCCAACCTCTGGTCTCTGTAAACGTCCTTCTGTATTGCAGTCTTCAAACTCTGCTCTTTGTATTGGTCCTTCTGCACCACAGTTTCCAACCTCTGATTTCTGTATCAGTCCTTCTGCATCCCAATCTCCAAACTCTGCCATCTGCAACAGTCCTTCTGCACCGCAGTCTCTAAATTCTACTCTCAGCAAAAGTCCTTCTGCACCCAAGACTCCAACACCTGCTCCCTGCAACAGTGCTTCTGCATCCCAGTCTCCAAACTCCGGTCACTTTAACAGTCCTTCTGCACCTCCGTTTCCAAATTCTGCTCTCTGCAACAGTCCTTCTGAACCCAAGTCTCCAACCTCTGCTCTTTTCAACAGTTTTTCTATACCCCAGTCTTCAACCTCTGCTCTGTGTAACACTCCTTCTGCACCCCAGTCTCCAAACCCTGCTCTTTGTAACAGTCTTTCTGCACCATATTCTCCAACCTCTGCTTTCTGTTACAGTCTTTGTATACCGCAGTCTCCAAACTCTGCTCTCTGTAACGGTCCCTGTGCACCCCAATTTCTAACCTCTGCTTCCTGAAACATTCCTTCTGTACCTCAGTCACCAAACTCTGCTCTCTGTAACCATCCTTCTGCACCTCAGTCTCCAACCTCTGCTCTCTGTAACAGTACTTCTGCACCTCAGTCTTAAACCTCTGCTCTCTGCACGATCCTTCTGCACCCCAGTATCCAAACACTGCTCTCTGTAACTGTCGTCCTGCACCTCAGTCACCAACCTCTGCTCTCTGTAAGATCCTTCTGCAACCCAGCCTCAAAACTCTGCTCTCTATAACAGTCCTTCTGCGACCCAGCCTCAAAACTCTGCTCTCTATAACAGTCTTTCTGCAACCCAGTCTCCAACCACTGCTCTCTGTAGCAGGCCTTTCCACCCCAGTCTTCAATCTCTGCTCTCTGAAAGAGTTCTTCTGGTCGCCAGTCTCCAAACTCTGCTCTCTGTAACTGTCCTTCTGCACCCCAGTATCCCACCTCAGCTTTCTGTATCATAATTCTTCACCCCAGTTTCCAACGTCTATTCTGTGTAACAGTCCTTCTGCATCTCAGTCTCCAAACTCTGCTCTCTACAACAGTCCTTCTGCACCCCAGTCTCCAACCTCTGCTTTCTGCAACATTGCTTCTGCACCTTAGTATCCAACCTTTTCTCTCTGTAACAGTCCTTCTGCACCCAAGTCTCCGACATCTGCTCTCTGTAAGGATTCTTCTTCAGCCCAGTCTCTACCTCTGCTCTCTGCAACGATTCTTCTGCAACTTCAGTCTCCAACTTCTGCTCTTTTCAACGATCCTTCTGCACCTCACTCTCCAACCTCTGCTCTCTGCAACCCTTCTTCTGCACCCCAGTTTCCAACCTCTGCTCTCTGCAACGATCCTTCTGCACCCCAGTCTCCAACATCTCCTCTCCTTAACACTCCTTCTGAAACCCAGTCTCAAAACTCTGTTCTCTGTAAGGTCCTTCTGCACCCCAGTTTCCAAACTCTAATCTCTGTAACATTCCTTCTCCAACCCAGTCTCCAACCTCTGCTCTCTGCAACGCTCCTGCTGCAACCAAGACTCCAAACTCTGTTCTCTGAAACAGTCCTTCTGCTCCCCAGTCTCCAAAATTGGCTCTCTGCAACAGTCCTTCTGCACCTTAGTCTGAAATCTCTGTTCTCTGCAACGACTGCCCTGCACCCCAGTCTCCTTCCTCTGCTTTCTCTAACAGTCCTTTTGAACCTCAGTCTCCTACCTCTGCTCTCTGTAAGATGCTTCTGCAACAAAGTCTCCAAACTATGCTCTCTTTCACAGTCCTTCTGCACAACAGTCTCCAACCTCTGCTCTCTGTAACAGGCCTTCTGCACCCCAGTCTCCAATCTCTGCTCTCTGTAACAGGCCTTCTGCACCCCATTCTCCAATCTCTGCTCTCTGCAACAGTCTTTCTAAACCCCAGTCTCCATACTCTGCTTTCTGCAACAGTCTTTCTGCACCCCAGTCTTCAGCTTCTGTTCTCTGTAACAATCTTTCTGCACCTCAGTTCCCAAACTCTGACCTCTGCAATGGTCCTTCTGCACCCCAGTCTCTAACCTCTGCTGTCTGCAACCATCCTTTTGCACCCTTGTCTCCAACCTCTGCTCTCTGAAAAAGTCTTTCTGAACCCCAGTCTCCAAGCTCTGCTCTCTGCAACCATCCTTTTGTACCCTTGTCTCCAACCTCTGCTCTCTGAAAAAGTCTTTCTGAACCCCAGTCTCCAACCTCTGCTCTCTGCTACAGTCATTCTACACCCCAGTCTTCAACCTCTGTTCTGTGTAACAGTCCTTCTGCACCCAAGTCTTCAACCTCTGCTCTCTGCTACAGTACTTCTGCACCATTTTCTCCAACCTCTGCTCTCTGTTACAATATTTGTATACCGCAGTCTCCAACATCTGCTCTCTGTAACAGTCCCTCTGCACCCCAATTTCTAACCTCTGCTTTCTGTAACAATTCTTCTGTACCTCAGTCACCAAACTCTGCTCTCTGTAACTATCCTTCTGCACCTCACGTTCCAACCTCTGCTCTCTGTAACAGTAATTCTGCACCTCAGTCTTAAACCTCTGCTCTCTGTAACTGTCGTCCTGCACCTCAGTCACCAACCTCTGCTCTCTGTAAGATCCTTCTACAACCCAGGCTTAAAACTCTGCTCTCTATAACAGTTATTCTGCAACCCATCCTCAAAACTCTGCTCTCTATAACAGTCCTTCTGCAACCCAGTCTCCAAACTCTGCTCTGTGTAGCAGGCCTTTGAAACCCAGTCTCCAAACTCTGCTCTCTGAAACAGTTTTTCTGCACGCCAGTTTCCAACCTCTGCTTTCTTTAACGGTACTTCTGCACCCCAGTATCCCACCGCAGCTTTCTGTATCATAATTCTTCACCCCAGTCTCCAACGTCTTCTCTGTGTAACAGTCCTTCTGCATCTCAGTCTCCAAACTCTGCTCTCTGCAACAGTCTTTCTGCACCCCAGTCTCCAACCTCTGGTTTCTGCAAAATTCTTTCTGCACCTTAGTATACAACCTGTTCTCTCTGTAACAGTCCTTCTGCACCTCAGTCTCCTACCTCTGCTCTCCCACATCTGCTCTCTGTAATGATCCTTCTTCAGCCCAGTCTCTACCTCTGCTCTCTGCAATGATTCTTCTGCAACTCAGTCTCCAACTTCTGCTCTCTTCAAAAATTCTTCTGCACCTCACTCTCCAACCTCTGCTCTCTGTAACAGTTTTTCTGCACCTCAGTCTCCAACCTCTGCTCTCTGCAACCGTCCTTCTGCACCCTAGTTTCCAACCTCTGCTCTCTGCAACGATCCTTCTGCACCCAAATCTCCAACATCTCCTCTCTTTAACACTCCTTCTGCTTCCCAGTCTCCAAACTCTGTTCTCTGTAAGGTCCTTCTGTACCCCAGTTTCCAAACTCTAATCTCTGTAACATTCCTTCTCCAACCCAGTCTCCAACCGCTTCTTTCTTCAACGCTCCTGCTGCAACCCAGTCTCTGAAACAGTCCTTCTGCTCCCCAATTTCCAATCTCTACTCTCTGTAACAGTCTTTCTGTACCGCAGTCTCCAACTTCTGAACTCTGTAATGGTCTTTCTGCACCCTAATCTCCAACCTCTGCTTTCTGTATCAGTCCTTCTGCACCAAAGTCTCCTAACTCTGCTCTCTGTTACAGTCCTTCTGCACCTCAGTCTCCAAACTCTGCTTTTTGTAAGATCCTTCTGCAACCAAGTCTTTAAACTCTGCTCTTCATAACAGTCCTTCTGTTCACCAGTCTCCAACCTCTGCTCTCTGCAACAGTCATTCTGCACTCCAGTCTCCAAAATCGGCTCTCTGCAACAGTTTTTCTGCACCTTAGTCTGAAATCTTTGTTCTCTGCAATGACCTCCCTGCACCCTAGTCTTTTTCCTCTGCTCTCTGTAACATTCCTTCTGAACCTCAGTCTCCTACCTCTGCTCTCTATAAGATCCTTCTTCATCAAAGTCTCCAAACTATGCTCTCTGTAACAGTCGTTCTGCACAACAGTCTCCAACCTCTGCTCTCTGTAACAGGACTTCTGCAACCATGTCTCCAACCTCTGCTCTCTGTAACAGGCCTACTGCACCCCAGTCTCCAAACTTTGCTCTCTGCAACAGTCTTTCTAATCCCAGTCTCAAAACTCTGCTCTCTGCAACAGTTCTTCTGCACCCCAGTCTTCAAATTCTGTTCTCTGTAACAATCTTTCTGCAAATCAGTTCCCAAACTCTGACCTCTGCAATGGTCTTTCTGCACCCCATTCTAAACAATGCTCTCTGCAACCATTTTTTTGCACCCTTGTTTCCAACCTCTGCTCTCTGCAAAAGTCTTTCTGAATCCCTATCTCCAACATCTGCTCTCTGCGACAGTCCTTCTGCACCTCAGTTTAAAAACTCTGCTCTCTGCAATGATCATTGTGCACCCCAGTCACCAAACTCTGCTTTCTGTAACAGTCCTTCTGCACCTCAGTCTCCAACTTCTGCTCTCTACAACAGTTCTTCTGCACCCCAGTCTTTAACATCTACTCTCTGAAACAGTCCTTCTACACCCCTGTCCAAAGTCAGAAGAATGAGACCTAAACTATTGCTCACCCTGCAAAAAATCTACTAAAAATGCATTAAAGACCCAGGCACTAGACCAGAAATAATGCAGTTTCAAAAAAAAACAAAGTCAATACTCCAACCTTCAGGAAGAGGCAATGACTTTCTCAATAGGATGCCAAAGCTCAGGAGATAACACCAAAAGTTAGCTAATAGGATAGCATCAAATTAAGAAGATTCTGCACAGCAAAGAAGACAATTAGAATATGAAGAGAGAACCTACGGAAAGGGAAAAAATCTTCATGAGGGGCTCTTCTAAAAGAGGATGAATATTCAGAATATTAATAAAGAACTCAAAAATCTTAACATCAAACCCACAATTATTAAATAACCCAATTATCAAATAACCCAATTACCAAATGGGAAACTAAATAAACTAAACAGACATGTCTTAGAAGAAAATATGTGAGTGGCCAACAAACATATGAAAATACTTGCAAGTGAATACTACCCTGAGATTTCATCTCACTTCAGTGACAAAGGCAATCACCAAGAATAAAAACAGAAATGAGTGTGACAAAGAGAGAATTGGAGAGAAAGGAGCACTCTCACCCTGTTGGTGGGAATGGAA
>NW_027521279.1:0-100632 GCF_052094955.1 Ictidomys tridecemlineatus
GCTCTCTGTTCTTCAGCCTTCCCTTTTGCCCACTTAGGAAGATATCCTATGTTCCTTTATTCACAGGAATGTGGTAGATTACAAATTCACAGAAGCTTTAATTAACTCCTTCCATGCAGAAATCACAGGACAACTGGGAACTGGGGTAAGCACTCTCTCCTAATGTGAGCACATACCACATTTAGGTTACTTCATAGACACTGAAGAACTGGTCTCACTGGTCAGGTTTCAGCTCATTCTAAAAAGTTGGAAAGGTTCTGTATAAACTACAGCATTTCTGAACATTGAAGAATGGATGGCTGGGGCTGGGGATGTGGCTCAAGCAGTAGCGCGCTCACCTGGTATGCGTGCGACCCGGGTTCGATCCTCAGCACCACATACCAACAAAGATGTTGTGTCCGCCGAGAACTGAAAAATAAATACTAAAAATTCTCTCTCTCTCTCCTCTCTCACTCTCTCTTTTAAAAAAAAGAATGGATGGCTTATAATATTATTAAATATTATGAGTCTACACTAGGTTCATACATCTCTTTATATTTTCAGTTAGTCAAAGCAGAGTGGTTTTTTAATGCACAAACTGATTGTTTAATATTTCAAAATAAACATATCCAGATATTTTAAAGCATTTTCCTCTAAACTTGATCAATTGAGTTTTAAACCATTTTGTACATGTTGATGTGAAGATTTTTGTAAAACTGGTTTCAATGCTTCCCACCTCCACATTTTCATCTCTTTCTCCCTCAAAGAAACATTCCTTTTTAATTCTTTCACTTTCTCTGGAATATGCCCTCACTAAGCAAATTTGCTATATACCTTCTGTTATTTCAGTCCCATGTTGGGGTAAAAATTTCATTTGCTGGTTATCCATCAGCCACCACACAGTTATTTCCAATGCACTATGGTAAATTCTCCTTGGCATTTTTCACACAAACTTTTAAAAAATCCTCAAAGGTAGCATCAGCAGAGCTGGAGCTAGATCGTATAGTGCTTTTGTACAAACAGGAAAATGTCACACTCTCTGCATGGGACACGGGACTGATCCAGGGCTGAATTCCAGTCTTTTTCTTTATAGTTGAGGCCCATGCTCCCTAAGTGGACCCAGAAACTATGGAAGTAGCTCAGGAATAAAAACTAGCTCAGCCTTACTTTTGTACCAAACTCCATCATAGACTTGGAGTGTTTCCAAGAGCAATCACTTGACTCACTAGTGACGATTTGCTTCTGGGTTACAGTGAAGAATTATAAAATAGTTAGATGTGAGGTTTTACAAATCTGTCCTGGTACAAATTTCTTTTGACTTTTGACAGTGGTGCCAATATGTCTTGGGAGGCCAGCAGATCATTCTTCATTAGGGCAAAACCAAATGATTTTGGATGATTTTTGTTTTTATTTAGTTTTCATCTTCCAGTTCAGTGGTCTGTGACTAGAAGCCCAACACTCACAACCTGCCATCAATGGCCTGATCCATGCTTGGTCTGGAGAGGAATGAGAACATTTGACTCTCCCTGTCAATTTGCAGTGGAACACACCTCCCAGATTTCTACATTATGTGCTACCAGCTCTGGACATTTCTCATTCAGTGTCCATCTCTATCAGGTAGTCTGAAAATCAGAAACAAAAATACTTGACAAATCACTAGCTCCATCATGCTTACAGGTGGTGACATATCTCTGCTGCTGCTGCTTATTCATAAAACTGGAGGTTAATACTTTATTTCTGAGATGTAAACTAGGGCAAACCCCACATAAAGCGCCAGCATTGGACAGAATATCAGACAGACAATTTTTTTTAAGTGTTAATTTTAGTGATGAATAAAAAGTGCTAAGCATGTATGCCAGGCATTCTATAGCTTGTGTCTTTGCAGGCCTAGCCAGAATGGACTATTTTAACAGCTTCAGCTGCTTAATCTGCTGCTCACTTTCCCTGTTGGTAACGAAAGGATAATTGTAACCCTTATACTGGAAATAGCATTTTATTTAAATTATCTCACTTTCAGGCAGGTGACGGCATTGAGTGAGGGGTGGGTTGCTCACTGTTGAGTGATTGGGGCTTGAAGATTTGCTCTTTTTACTTGCTGTCTACTTGCCAACAGATCTAGACAAAGGAAGTACACATTGTCTTTTGGTTTTAAATACTATTTCTGGTTTAGATGTACAAAGAATTAGTAAAAGCCTTTTCAGAGCAGGAGGGTTTCTGAAGGGATTACTTGCTTTTGAACCTCTTTCTGCTTTTTTTTTAAATTTTTTATTTTTTTATTGGTTGTTCACAACATTACAAAGCTCTTGACATATCATATTTCATACATTAGATTGAAGTGGGTTATGAACTCCCAATTTTACCCCAAATGCGGATTGCAGAATCACGTCGGTTACACATCCACAATTTTACATAATGCCCAATTAGTAATTGTCAGACAGACAATTTTTAACTGAAATGTTGGTTATTAGGAGTCATGTGGAATCAGGAGTTGCCATGAAATCTATTGGTTTCTAAAGCAGCTCCTTCTCTGGAATAATTTCTCATTATCATGTCTTTCTGATGGGAGGAAGGCGGGAGTCAGGAGAAAGAGAAAGAGAGGGGATGCTATCTGATATGGAACTGGGTTATACTCCCAATGCTGCCAGGCTCTTAAATAAATTAGGTCTTTAAAAATTAAGAAGAGTTAATATAAAATTATAAGTGTTGGAGTAAAATACATTGTCATCAAGGTTTCTTTTTTGTGACTTTTGATTATTCAGAGAGAATACATGATGGCTTATGGTATGACATTTATCATTGAAAACAGATTATTGGCTCTCCAGGATGAAAATAAATATCAGATAAGATCTAAACTGCCATAGCTGCACATTTGCAGTACACTTGTTTTCCTCTGTTTTCTCCTATGCATCATTTTTTTAGATCCTTAACCAAAACATTATGGCTTTCCCTCCTGTGAAACTGATGCTGAGCTGAATCTATCCCCTTGTTTTATCCAAGTTATTTGTTCAAATCATGAAAAGTGATTGGCTAGCATATGTCACTACTTGAGCTGTTGTTGTGGTAAAATCCCTGTGTGTTTGTAGGTAAAACTACAGAAAAAGGTTTATCAAATGTCAATTTGGGGTGACTGAATTTCAAAGCAATCAGAATCCAGAAATTAACCACAATTTTAAAATATGTACACATAATAGAATTTATTATAATTAGTCATGAAGTCTGTTGGATAAAGACACGCTGGAACTATATTTGCATATTTTTATTCTGTGTTTTGCCTTAGAGAGTGCTAAATATTTTATATGAATAAAAGTGTTGGTAGATGACTTCTGAACTTTGAACCTGTGTTCCTAATTATCTCCATTTGTCAGGTTGATTAGAGAGCTCTGCTCCCAGGGCTTCAAGAAGCCCTCATCTCTTTTTAAAAACCATGTTCTACCTCTTCTTCCTTTTCAAGGGGCTTTAACCAATTTAGAGCCAGAGAAAGCCCCACCTTCAAATGTTCTTGCATTGACAGTTCACAAATGAGAAATTAAAATGGCTTTTAGGCTGAATCTCCCTAATAAAAGAAAAAAATTAAAATAAACTGATGACTTTCACCCATCAAAGTAAGGGGTGGGGAGTGATAAGATGCTTCAGTCATAGAGCAAACAGTTGTCCTTCCACATTGTTGGTGGGAATGTCAGTTGGCACAATTCTCATGAAGGACAATTTAGCAATGTATATCAGAAGTACAAATCCATGTAAACTTTGGCCCAGCAACTCCCCTTTTGAGAACTCTTCTGTGGGTACATTTGTACACAGGTGAATGGCATGTATAAAGTGTTATTCATTGCAGTATTGCTTGTGATATCAATAACAGAAAACAAAACTGATGCCTTCAGTTGTAAATAGCACCACTATATCCTTAAAACAGAATGCTACATGGTGTTTAGGAAAGAAAGGATAAAGAAGATCCGTGCATATTGTCATGAGAAGTAAAAAAATAAAAACAAAAAAATAGGTGCAGAAGAGGGTATAAAATATTAATCATAGTGTTTGCTTTAAAGAAATTCTAGAAAGATATTAGGAACTTAAGTCATTGTATAGCAGCAGAGAAGAATAGTCCAAATATATATTTTATTGGTTTACATCAATTGGATTTCATGGAATAATTTGGATTTTCAGATAAAGAAAATAAATTACACAGGCCAGCTGATAAGATTATGCTGGTAACCTAATTGTCTGAATTTTTCTACCCGGTTTTTGGGTGGACAGACTTTTTAGTAGATGTACTAAGGGGCCAACCAGTTTCACACCAGATGTGGAACTTGACTCAGAGATAAATATCACAGCTTAAAAGAGGCATGAGCAGCTTCCATACCCTTTCAGGAGTAGTGCTGACTTAACCATTTTGCACTTAGCCATATTCCCTGATCCCATATAATTTTATGGGTTATGAGAATGTTTTAACTCTAATTTCTTTTATAATCAGAATAAAAATAAACATAATAATAAGTATATGATAATAAATCCAGCATGAATTGCATCCATCTTTATACCAATAGTTATAAAATATAATTTAAAATATCTTCTTATGGAGGAAGGAGCACATAAAAACATGACAGAAATTCCTAATTGCCAACAAAATTATAATGTTAAGATGTGATCTGAAGAGGAGGGAGCAGGCCTAGACCTCCCCAGCCCAATGTCAGGGCCTCTTTCTCTATGGACTATTCCCCTGCCACAATACCACACATACCTTGGACCCTTTATCCATACATATTCTTTTAAAATTAGGAAAACAAATTGGGACCAACAGAAGAACCAGTGCCTAGTTTTGTCCTGAATTCTCTGGACTTCTTTCTTGCAAAAGCCAAAACCCCCAAACCCTGGAACATTCTAATGGTGGAAAGCACTTCTCTATCATTCTGAGGCCAAACTCCCCATAGAAGTGTGGTCTGGCTGGAGTCATGGCCTACTCTCCCTGATCTTGAGGCCATGCTCTTTCCTTAGAAAACAGAAAGGAGCCACCTTCAGAGATCCCGTCACTTTTCTAGAGGAGATTTTCACTCCTGGGCCTCAATCTGTCAGCCATATCATCCCATGTCACATGCCCTAGACACTACAATATTTTTCCCTCCTAATCAAAGCAAGACTGAAATCATGTACAAGAATAGGATCCTAATTAGAATAAGTTACACTCCATGCATATATAATATGTCAAAATACACTCTACTGTTATGTATATCTAAAAAGAAAAAAAAGAAAAAATAAAATAAAATAAATAGACTTAGAAAAAGCAGACTAAAGCAATAGTTCTCTAAGTGTGCAGCAGCAGCACCTGAAAAGTCAATCACTGGGTCCCACTCTAGTTCTACTGATCTTGAACTCTATAATGGGACCCAGAAATCTATATTTTAACCAACACAACAGGAGATTTCTGTGCATACTCAAGTTTCAAATACACCACGCTAAGCACCCAGCATTTCAAGGGCAGATAATGGGTATCCTTGGCCCAGAGATAAAGATGGACATAGGGATGTGCTACCTAGACTTGAAGCACTTGATCTCTGGCCCAGGGTCCTGAGGCAACACCACAAAAGCAATTGCAGGCAGCAGCTACTTTTGGCTCTGTGCCAGGAGATTCAAACCCCTTAGTCCTGCAGTGTGGTAGTCTTGCTAAATTGCTGCAGATCCCTGCCCCCTTACTGAGCTGCAGGAGATGCACTCATGCCTCTGGATCAGTGGACCCTTACTCCCGCTCCCACCCACGTTTGTGGCTGCCTGGTGATCAGATTCGCCTTGCCTCTCATCTTACAGAATGCCAATTTGGGAGTTCAAAAGGAATTTCTGATTCCTAAATCAGATAGGCCCCCCACAGCCCATATTTAAAAGATGCCTTCCTTTCTCACCTCTGTACTAGGTAACCCTGAGGATCAGCCAGGTCTGGAAGTATATAATCTGTTTATGGATTTAAAGAATTCACCTCACCAGAATCCCTTACTCACCCTGCCTCAAGAGTGCAGGGCTAGGTGTTTGTAACATAATTTGGGGTGCACTGCCACCTGGGTCCTGAGAAGGGGACTCAGAGGTAGAAATTCTCTAGAAACCTAGTCCAAAAGGTCTCAAAGGTTGTGAAGAGTTTGTGTTAAAGACCTGAAGTTACATAGGCACCTGCCCTCTGAATCCAGCCCATTCTCAGGGATTTCAGCCTTTCCCAGGCCAATGACATTACCCAGTCCCTCTTGGCTATTAGCAGGGTCCCCCCCCATAGGCAGTTTTACCAAGATTGTAGTTTCCTCTGAAATACAGAAACAATTTAGGAATCAAAGTATCTTTCAACCTGAAGTTGTTAGTCCATGTTCATCATCAGGTTTGAATATCTCTGTTGTGTTCCTAGGTCCACAATTGCTGGCTTATGTGCACGCATCATTCTTAGTTGGTTTCTGGAAGGGGAAAAAACTGTAAAAATGGCCCTCTCTGGGAACAGAAGGCAACCCACCTGACTCTCTCTTCAGAATAAACAGTTTCAGACTTTCCTTTGTAGCTATTGCAACTTCTAATAAATGTTTTAAAGCACTCATTTTTTCAGTAACCAATTAAAGGTTATATTTTAGAATGTGGTTTGAAAATCTGGATGGATAACATTATTCAGAATATTTAGAGAAACTGTGCAGAATCCTTTCTTATATTCACCACTCTTATCTTTCAAGTTGCTTTATTTTCTCTGTGTGTGGGTGTGTGTGTGTGTGTATATTTGTGTGTGTGTGTGGTTTCTTTCTTTCTTTGGCAGAAAATATACTTTTCAAAACTTCCTGATCAAAGAAGTAATATTTCCTGTAATTTTAAGGCATTAAGAATGGCTACTTCCCCTTTATTTTGTTTCCTCTTTTCCTTTCTTTTCTGGTAGGCTTATCCCTTCTTTCTGCTTCAATATCACAACTTCACAGAGTTGTCAACATCTAAATATGGTAATAAAATGGGTCAAGGATGAGATTAACATTAACTTGTTTAGTCCCATCCCCAGTACCACAAAAACAAACCAAACCAAAGCAAACCAAAAAACCCACCTTGTATACATGGAAGAAACATGTGAGTATTTATTTCTAAAGACCTTAACGTTTTCTGGATAAAATTTCCTTTTTCCATGGTAAAGAGTGAACATTTGGATATATCATACGGAGATGTTTAAGTGGACACCTTTGAATTTTTCATCTTGATTATAAATATATCCCTCATTCTGACCTTGCTCATTGAGTAAAATCCATGTCTGTGTTTTTTGTGCATCTGTGCACATGTGATATGAGAAGATGACACTGTGTGTCTTTCTGGCAGTTTTAAAAAGAAAAGCATCAGAAATCACTCTTATTTTGATTAAAATGTTCAGATAGCTGGGAACAGAGAGTAATTACAGGAAGACAGGACGGAGGTCTATACTGGAGCAGGATCGGAATGGCAATGGGCCCAGGTCTGTGCTGCAGTGCTACAATCCAGTTTGGCAGTTTGTTTTGGGAATTCCTCTTGGCATTGACCTTTTGTTTTATAATACAAGCTACAGCATCTCTAGTCAGAGTTGGCCTGATGTCGAAAAGGTCAGGCGGCTCTTGGGGGCCCCCCTCTTTTTCTTTCTGAACACATGCAGTGCAGGAGACTTCGCAGGCACAGGCATGATTCCCAATCCGCCACAGCGAGCTCACAGCTCACCCCACCAGAGCCCTGGGCTTATGCATGTCCAGGTGTCTGGGCCACAGCTGCTAGCAGGTTCCATGAAGGCAGCATTCTAGGGAGTCCCAAAGGTGGAAGGGGCTCAGGAAACAATGTGCTGCCTTTCATCTGTTTGCCCTTCTTGGTTGGGGGAGATGTCTGTATAGATCAGGATCAGTTTCCTCACTTAATTGGGTCTCCTCCAGGGGCAGTGTAGACCACCTCTGGACCACAGGGCTAAGTTTTAATACAAAGGAGGCTACAGCCTAGATTCTGTATGATCCCTGTTGGGTGTGGGTGGCTCGCTGTGCCCATCTCTTTGCTTTCGTCTTATATTGGAAAAGAGATTGGTAGGATTAGCCTCTTAGTCTCAAGAAACTTATTTAAAATTTCCCATGCTGGAGGCAAAGGCAAACTCACAGAACACGTGGGAGGCACCTGAAGTTCTGGTTCAGGGTTCACGTCCCAGGCTGGCAAGGCGCAGATGCGTGCGGGGCTGGTGGGAGGGATTGCCAAGAGGGTGCCAAGTTGGGTCCTTGGGTCGGGTGGGGAAGTGAAAGAGTCCTTGCTCCAAACTGAGTTCAGAGATTAGAAAAGCAGGTGTTATGTCGCTGTGCTGATTCACTCTCTGGGTAAACACGGCTCACACAGTTGTATGCCAAGGATTTAGTGAGGGGCTGTTACCTCAGGGCCCTATGTTCACTTTGTTTATTAAATGACCTTTACTGGGTTCATCAACAAAAGAAATACCTTGGGGCCTTGGAGTAACCCGCTAGGCAGCCCACAACATCCGCCTTTGGTGTAAAAACTTCAAAACTGATTTTTCCCCTTTTGCTTCTGAGGAAAAAATACTACATTTCTTCCGTTTAAAACTCACCCTGCATGAAAAGGGGGGAAATGCAGGCTCTCCACACGCCCCCGCCCACCAGAGTCCCTACAGAGTACAGGTTTCAGACTCCAGAAAAGCACTTCCACACCTGCACGCTATTTGCAAAAGAGATAGGGTTTAGAGCAGCTGCAGACTTCACTGGAATCCTGTCTAGAACAATAGAAAACTGCTTCTTAACCCTAAAGTGGCTTTGCGCCCGGTGGCTCCATCTTATCCTGATATCTGTCCACACTGGCAGAAAGAGGAGAGCTAGGAAAGGTTCTTTCACGCCCTCCGAATCTCTCCCACTGGTTCCAATTGCTACCGCTACTGTAGTAGCTGACTTGACCTTATCTGATCTTTCTGGAATTTTGTGTAAAAGCGACCAGACAACATAACATCTCAATCTTCCTAACCATCTCTTGCTACTGTACACCATTTGGTGATGCGTACTGCCCAGAGTAGGTCTCCAAGTGGCTACACCCACTGGAGAAATGACTCCTCCTTCTAGATTACAGCCCACTAGCTGGTTCCAGTTTTGAAACACCCACAAAATCTGTTTGGTTCTTTCCCCCTTTTCTGACTATCCCAACCTTTGACCCCTTCTTGCCAGGTGTTGCCCAGATGTGAAAATAACACCAGAAAGCTGACATCAACTTAGAGCTTATGCCATTGAGCAGCAAGGAGATAGCAGATGTCTGTATTTTTAAACAAACACTCTTAAAGGTGTTCTGAACATCAGTAGAATGGCACACACCCCTCTCTAGAGTATTTTTTTTTTCAGCAGCAATCAGCGCCATAAATGGGAGGATAAAGATTGTCCAAGGAATGGGGTTCACAGCACTGAATACAAGAAAAGGTTGGTTCCTCGGTTGCCCTGACAGCATATGAGACTAGAAACCTCAGGATTGCCCAAATTGCCGTGGATCAGCAACTTTCCTATTGTACACTTTTTCAAAGAAGATATTTTCTGTTCTCTGTGCTGTCCTTTTACTACCAGCACTGCATTCCCTGGTGCAGACTTCAGCCTCTTCATTTAAAGTATGTCTTATGTTTTTGCCAAGTATGATATCTAATTGAAAATTGATTTTTGGTTTTGGATGAATCTGTGGAGCTCACGTTGTAAGAAGAAGGGGGGAACGAGACACAATGAAAGAGAAGTCCAAAAATGCTGCCCAGACTAGGAGGGAGAAGGAAAACAGTGAGTTTTATGAACTTGCTGAATTACTGCCTTTGCCCTCAGCTATCACCTCTCAGCTGGACAAAGCTTCCATAATCAGACTCACTCATGACCAGCTATCTCAAAATGAGAGGGGTGTTCACACAAGGTAAGTGACTTTACTGGAAGGAATTTCAAAGCAAAGGGGGTAGGAACTTGCCAGACAATGAGCCTACCCCAATGAGGAAGATGCACCCATATTTACTACATTTGTATTCTATACAAAGGGAATTTTAGCCTACCTACTTGATTCAGTCCTCGATAAACTCAAGGTTGCTTTTCCTTTTCCTAGCTCCCTCTACTGCCCTGTTAATACTTTCTGTTCAGTCCCTCTGATGTGTCTGGTTGGGAAGCAGCCCAACAGTGCTTTTGTCAACACATCAGATACTGGGCTCAATTGAAAGTACTACTAATACAAACATGACTTTCTTTTTTATTCCACTTGTTTGAATTGTATCCAGTAGAAAGCAGGAACACTGCTAGATTCTGCATTTTTGTTAGATATGGATAGATCTACGTACATCTAACTAAATCAGATAATAATTCCTCTATATGTCTATGGTTCTGCAAGTGAGGAGGTATATTCATACAAATACATCCTGAATTGACCCAGTCTCTTGGCTTCCTATAGGAAATTTATTCTGCATTTTCAAGATATTCTCAAATTAGGAAACCAATTCTGGGACTTGCTATCTGTTGTCTTTTCTCAGATGACAGAAAGAAAGGGCAATCCAAATTAAAGGATCTCTAAACCATCATTTGTCAGCAACAACACTTGGGAGCGTTCGTTTAAAAAGCTCCTAGTGGGGGAATTGTAGACATTTTAAGTTCAATTTTGCAGACTGTATCCTTTCTGTAAAGAATATTCACGTTGGGCTTTTATTTTTTGAAACAAAACCCAACTAAAGAGTCGGCTGATATTTAAGATAATGGGTTGTTGTGAGATATCTGTCAATCACTTCTATTTGGACCTGAAATATAGCCTCTTTTCTCCTAGTGTCCATTTGCTGCTTGCCATAGGAAGAAACTCCCCCAACAGAGATTTCCACAGTGAGCAAATGAGCCACAAATCCGACGCCTTTCAAAAAAGACGCTCTTCTTTGGGAGTAAAGACAGGCATTGTATTTATTTCCTCTGGTGATGAATTCGGTGTCCTTCTGGTTTCAGAGAAATGGGAGAGAAAATAGCGTTTGGGCAGACTGCTCATTCCGGGAAGCAACGGTATTGCCTGCCAGCAGCCCCAGCCTCCAAGCCCGCCCTCTGCACCCTGGGGGTTGCAGCACACAACCTCTAAGTGCTCTCAGCACCATTACGCTGGTGCGTCAAGCTGAGTGCTCAGACACCCAACCAGGGGAGCAGGGATAGCACGGGGCGTGCACAACACCCAGCAGGCCCCAGAGGCCCGGAAAGACGGTGGCAGCTTGGCAACTGGACCCCTGCACCCTGGTCTCATTAGGTTTGCGGTGGCCCCGCGGGTGGTAGGACTGGGAGCCCAGACGGGGGCACTTGGGGGCAGTGGGGGCGTCCTGTCATCACTCAGCTCCATTAGCCAATGAACGCTGCCCCACAGGCGCATCCGGCCAATAGGAGGTGGGAAGACTGGTGAGTGGCATTGAGAAAGGGTGGGAGAAAGGGAGCCCGGGAGTGAAGTGGAAGCTAAGCGCCTTGAGCTGTAAAGAAGTTACTGAGGGGCGCTTTGGGCTTCCAATTAGGAATAATACTGGCAACAACCGAGGAGGAGGATTCTTAAACCACCTCTTTCGTCCCAAAGCCGGCATCCTCCTAGTTCCTTCACGTACCCCTCCCCCAATTAATGATCAAGGGACAGGAGCCAGGGAATGCTCTGCACCACTCTGCTAGCGGGAATCGGAGAGGCCGGCATAGTTGTTCAGTTGGACCATAGACATGAGTACAATTAAGAGGTGGGCGTCTTCGCACCCTTTGCAGCCCTTCAGGACTTAAGGTAGGTAAAGCAGAAGACACCCTAGGCCCGCCCAGCGTCGTCCCAGCTCTGAGGCTGGGGGTGCTAGGCTGGGAAGCTTCCCTCCCCTGGCGCCTGCGAAGCGGCTGCCGGTGAGTGTGCCACCTGTTAACCTGGCGCTGGGTACCCCGAGGGTTACCTCCCCTGCTGGGTCTCTTCCCTTCTGGAGCCCCGAGGGGCTTGATGAGTCAGTGCCACTTGTTGGGAAACCCTCAGACTTGAGACCCACGTTACAGAGACCCAGCTCCAGATCTGCCAAGGTCGGGCCTGAAAGGCATTGTCCGCAGAGCTGTGGAGGATTCTGATTGGCTGAAACTTACTTTCCTGGGACGTGTGCCTGGCCTGGGCGCCAGTGCAGAGACCCAAGGCTGAAGATCTTCTGAGGGTCTTCCAAAATATGTATTTTGTTTTTTGGGCAGGTTCCCAGTAGGCTGGAGAACGTGGCTGACATGGGTGAGGGAAGGCGAGCGTTATTTGCAGGGTGCTCAGTCCCGCTGCTCCTTTCTTTGTATCTTAAAAAACAAACAAAAATGACTGATCCTTGCTAGGAAAGCCGAGGGCGCCGAGGCCCCTTCACAGCAGTTTCTCGGAGTCGGGGCAAGGGTGTGATGGCGGAGCCACAGATCTCTTAGGCTCTGATGCTGTTGTCTTCACAGTGGGTGGTCGGAAAGAGTTACCTGGGATTCATGTTTTGCATAAAGGGACTCAGAGTCATCTCAGATGCAATAGGACTGAAGAGCAAACGTCGGGGATTATTATGGTAAATATTCCATTAAACAAAGATTCTTGTAAGACACTCTCAAATAATTATAAATCTGGTGACATAGCTATAGGCATAATGAGATTGTAAAATTTGTTTTTTTTTGTTCATATCAAATTCAACTATATAACCGTACAATGCAAAAAGCTATAAATTAAATGAACAAATAAAATTCCCCATACTTATTTTTAAAGGAGAAAAGTAATTAAAATATAGATCATTTCCTTTCCAATCTTCCTTGCTAAGTGTGGTTTTTCACTCAAGAGTCTATTAGCTTTTATTTGGTGGCCTGTTTCAGCTTTTAAACTTATTTTACCTGAGTAGAGAATAATAAACTAATAAAGGGGGGATGATAGAGAAAAGAGGATGGGATATGGATATTCCAAATAATTAAGAATAAAACATTAGATTTCTATGTTGAATTTGAGATTTAATAGTAAAAAAAGTAAAGTAAAAAAGAAATTCTGATAACATTATTGTGACATCATTAAAAGCACATATCTTCTGACTGATAATAGTCTTTTCTAAATAGTCTAGAAAAGGAAAGATTGAGGCATGTAGAAATATATAAATCTTACGTGCTATCAAAGCTGGAAAGACAGGATAAAAAAGAGATGTCTTGACCTTGTTTGTGTGCTAAATAGGACAAATTCAACTAAAAAGAAATACATATTAATTATCCATCTATAATACAATTTTACTGGGCATAGTGGCATGTGGAATGAACTTTGAAGGAATCAAATATGTTTTCAAGTCTATAGCTGTTCCGTCTTGGTAATATCTGCCATTTCATTGTCAAAACCTCTTTAGAAAATAAAAATAATCACAATTGAAATGAGTGAGTGTTCAGGAAAGAGAGTATGAATAAGCAAACCTCCACAGACCCTTTCTATAATATTCATCTCTAGATTGAAATCCCTAATTGTATTATATTTTTTGAAGCAGAGAACTTAAGAAAAGAAAGCGGCGCCCATTTCCCACGTGCATCGGTGATTCAAGACTGTTTTTCTTTCTGCTCAAGGAAATGATTGACCATTAAGTTTCCATGTTTATTTTCTTACAGAAGTTTTTCTCATTTAAAAGCCTTTAAGCACAGTTTATGCTCTACACTGATTTTCTCCGTTTGATTCTAGTTTTGATGTTGATTTAAAATGTGGAGTGAAGAACTAAATTTTGTGCAGATTATTTGCAAGGCAGATTTATTTGCTAGAAATTGTAGGTCTAGCCACTGGGGTGGGAGGAACACTTTTTTTCTTAAGGAGACAGATAACTACCAAAAAATAATAACCTGAAAAAATATTAAAAAAACAGGTATAAAAAGCTATGGTGATGATTTCAAATAAGGTATGATCATGTACTTGAAGCTAAAACAATACTAAGCTTACAGAGTAAAAAACCTGATTTCTACAAGAGTTGTTTTTCAGTTCTAGGGAATCCCAGTAGCTTGAAACTTTTCCTGACAAATGGTGACACAGAATACAAAGCCACGGATTGATGCTGCATTTCTCTATAGATCCAGGAATTTTTGTTTTTTAAAAAAGTTTCAGACTCTTATAATATTAATGATTTTAGTGGGTTATTCATTCCCAGTCTTTGATCCACAAAAATTTAAATTTTATGCTAGGAAGAGGAATCCCAATTATTTAGGAATGGTCCTGCTATTCTGAGGATGCTAAAAGAATGTCCACAATGAAACAAATTTTCCTCCTCAGGTCTCCCCACACAGTGGGCGACTACTGTGCCTTTGTGGCTCAGCCTAGGCTAGGGACAGCTACCATATCACAGTCTCAAGTTCATTTCACCTGTATCAAGGTCTGAAGGTCCAAGGCCAATTAAGTTGGCACAGTGAGTCCCATTCTCTCTGCAGTGGCCCAGTCACCCCATTCCCACATTTGCAGTAACATTAGTGGCTTCTCAGGCACAGCCACAGAGCGTCTCTGGCCCCTGAGCGGCAGGCAAAGGAAGGCAGGGCACACGCATTGCAGACAGAGGAGAGTCATACATTGTGGGGCCCCGAGGAGCTGGTGCAGGACAAGGCCTGGCAGGGCAGGGTCATGGATGCCCTAGGGAGCACTGTCACACAGGCCGGGTGGCTTAGAAGTGCCCCTGCACTAGAGGAGGGAGAGGGTGCATGTCCATTCCCCAGTCGACCTTTTGCCCAAGGACTGATCCAGGAGTCTATCTCAATGGGAAGTGTCCATCTCCATCTCTCTTCCCCAGAGAGTCCAGCTGCAGAGGCGCAGGAAACCCCAACACCAAGGTGGCGTGGTATCAAGGTGGCGGAGGAATTCTAGCATTTGTGTTCAGTGATGATGCCCAGGCTCTGCAGGGTACATAGGCTTTGGGATTTCCTTCCTGGTCCAGCCTTCTCCCCCTCACCCTTGGTCGCAGTTGACCCCAGGTAGCTTGGACAAATGACTTCGGACTAAACATTAGGAGTTGTGCCTTCCAGGGTCTTCCCAGCCCCAGTCTCTAGGTGGTCGTCCAAAGGAGGGACAGCTTCTGTAGTTTATGCATTTATCCCCTTCTTGCCTGAAAGGCATACCTTGATCCATCGAGTAGATAGTGGTCCCAGGAACAACTACAGGGAGCATGCATTTCTGAGGCAGTAGAGGGTGTACAGAATACAAGAAAGAACACGCTCTTTCCTTCCACCTCTTCCTGTCAGAGTGAACGCAGCAATGATGCAGGGTCTGTAATCTGTATTTTGTCAAGGGTATGAAATTCATTTGGAAGGAAAACTTCAATCCATTTATTTTTGCTGCTTGCAATAACACAGCTGGATGATGCTTTGGGCACAGCTAGACTGAGGCAGATTATTCATTCGGCAAGAATGGGCCTAAATGGTGCCTGTGGGATTAGGTCAATTTTAGTGGACCTACTTAGCCTCATTTGGTTACTAATTGGTTTCTTGTTTTATAAATCAAAATCTCATTTTCAGAAAATTACAAAACCCATGCAGTCAGTCCATCGAGGTAATCCTTGGGTCAGGGGGTATTTAAATGGAAATGGCACCTTGAACCAAGGGTAAAGCAACCTTGAAACTTACAGGGGTTTTCACGTGAAATGTGAGCTAGCCCTTTAGATCCATAATAGATACATCCCTTCTAATGCTACTTATGTAAATATGATAAACCAGACTTGAAGGAAAGAGGGGGGCCTGGGAGAAGCAAAATTTGTCTTCTAAGGTTAATGTGGCATATCTTGGAAATCTTCCAAAATAGATAATTTTTTTTTTTGTCTTCAGCCACTTTAGCTGGGGAAAATCTTTTTGTCTAAAAAAACGATTTAGTGATCACCTCCCTCACAGAGCTCCTTTTCTCCTTTGCAAAACCCTGTTCCCTCGGCCTCACCGAATTACAAGAGAATCTTTAGATCTTGTTCCCACTGTAATCCCACCGCCAAGGGAGCTGGTTTCCTCCTCATTTTAAACATACAATCAAAAGGATTTGCAAATTTTCTGCAGTAGGTCAAGTGCAGAAAGGAAATCTCAGCTTCCCCCCTCGCAACTGAAATTGGGTGCCAGAGCACGACACTGAACGCAAGAGGGAGGGGGTACATGGAGAGGGGTCTCTGGCCCACTTGGAGACTTTTGGAAAGGAGGACCCTTGATGCAGGCTTGGGGGAGTGTCCTCTGCACCCCAAAGGGCGAGTTCATCCTGGTATTATGTCAGGGAAGACGGACAGGTGAGGGTAGCCTGTTCCTTATAAAACCTTAAGCCAGACTCAACCGAGTGACGGAGATTTCCAAGGGAAACCAAAAGAGAAGGCAATGCTTTGTGAAAGCAAAAAGGTTCCTTAAAAAGGTGGTGGGGGTGGGTGGAGAGTGGATAAGTGAGGGGGAGGGAGGTCTCTGTTAACCCGTCCCTGATGGGCTGTTTATTGACCTTTAAAAGGTCTTATTTTCCCTCACAGGACATAATAATAAGGCCGTTACCCGATACCAGAAACAGTGGAGGGTGGCTGCAAGTCCTAGACCAGTGTCCCACCCCCACCCCTAACAGCCCAGCCCGGGAGATCTTCAGATCATTTGGTAGGGTAGGCGCTCCTGGAGACCAACAGAATTTCACATTGAAGACGTTTGTTGGCCATGCACAGGTTTCCAACACTTCTGGGGGCTTCAGTCGGTCTCCCCACACAAGGAAGACTTAGTGAAAAACCTGTCCAAGGAAGGGACATCATCTTTGTCCTTGGAAAAATCCACAGAGCTCTCCTAGGCACATTCCCACCCTGCTAAGTTGTTTATCTACAAATAACCGGAGAGATCTGCTGTGCCAGGTGTCCCTGACTCAGTCAGGCTAGGTGGGGATCCATAGCAACCCTAGCAGCCACCAATCAGCATGAAACAGGGAAATACCTGGGATGCCAGATGACCCTTCCAGTAGTTTATGGTGGTTGATAATATGTTGGCAAACCATGTAGTTCGGCACTCTCTGCAGGGTCCTTTTCCTTTACCCTGTTAGCCTCCACAGTCAGCTCTTTCTGACTCTTCTTCTGGGTAGCAATGTCTGAACAGAGACTTAAAAGAAAAGAAAATGTGGTGCCAGATATCAAGGAGAATAGATTGGTTTAATCATGAGGAGCAAAGTGGAAGGAGACAACACGAAAGGGGTGTTTACAGGTGACTGTGACAAGGACCTCCTGGAATGGTCCAGAGAAGGAAAGAAACCAGGGCAGTGGAGTCACTCTGGGGAGGGAAGTTGGGGTGGGCTAAAAAGACAGGAGGGGTCAGTCTGCACGGGGGATTGTCAGGAGTCCCTTTGCAGGCAGGGACCTCAGTGTTTACCAAGCGGTGGGGAAATCTTTAGATTTAGTTAGATGTTCAAACGCCCAGAAAGACCCTATTTGAGCTTAAGGGGCATTCAGTGTTACTCTTTGCCAGGATTTTGATTGCTTGCTTAGGAAGCAGCTCCTGGCCAACACCTTGAAAAAAACCTAACTCCTTGCTTTATTGTGAAAGGTTCTTCCCAGCGCCACATTTAGAGTGTTTTTGTCATCGTACATTTTAAGAATGTTCCCCTAATGAAGAAGGTCATCTAAAAAAATAAAAAGATGTCATGTTAAACCTTGTACAATGATGTAAGAATGGAAGGACTTCACTCTCTAGATGATATCATTCCACAAGCCCCGTTAGAGATATTATCTATAACAAATTCAACATAGCTCTGTCCAAGTTTCTTCTGCCTTTTTATTTCTTTATGTACACAGGTAATAGAGTAGACTATTAATTTTTAAAAAATCAACCATGAGAGTCTTGAAGGTTTGCTGTTTTAGGCATCACCATAAAAACTGGCAAAGCCTCAAAAGATCTTAACCTGGTAACAGAGGAGATAAATGGACTGTCCTTGTTAATAGGAGATGGTACCTGACAAGTAGAGAATGGAATTACTTTCTATGTCAAGAATGCAATGAAAATATTGCTAAGAAATTGTTAGCACCTCAGGGTAACCGACTTCAGGAAAGTCCCCCTGCCCCTTTTTGGAGGTGGAGGGGACAGGACTAGGGTGTGAAATGCTGGGGCTCACAAGGAAAAGGAAGATGAAGGATTAGGAAGGGATGCTGGTAAGCGTCAGACTGAAAGTCAACCGCAAGCTCAAGGATTTTTTCGAAGGTGATTAAAGTCAGATCCAGGAGAGGAGAATGTCTAGAAAGTCACGCAGCCAATCACAGAGGACGCCAGGGACCAGATGAACCTGGCCAGTTTTTTGGGGCCACTTTGCGGGCAGAGGTTCACTATGTGGGGGGACATCCTCTGCCTCTTGGTAAGGAAGATGATGAAAACTTTGGGCAATAAATGAGTGTCTCTCCTTTCCTTAAACAACCTAGTGAACCTACGCAAAAGTGATCGCTGTTGTGTAATGTTGGGGGCTTCTCTAGCGCAGAGGCCCCTTGAGGTACAGCCAGGAAAGCACTCCAGGAGAGCCTTCCTAGCTGAGACACCTGGTTCCCTCAGAGCCAGAGGTTGGCCTCTGTTCGGAACCCAGGGAGGGGACAAAATTTATTCTCTGGAATAACCTTTTCCCACTGTGCAGGTTGGGTGGAGGGTATGGGAAATATTATCAGGGGCTTCTTGCATTAATGGGTAACAAATCACAAAAAATGCAAATTGGTCCCCAACTGACACTCGGGCTGGGATTCTGATACTAAAGTTTGTTTCTATTTCTTCCCAGGGCTTGGTGAGGCAGGGGGCAACTCAAGTCGGACCAGCCCCCTGGACCACGTTGGCCACGAACTGGGCTCCCATATCCTCCAGGTAGGACACACGTCTCCCAGTGGCTCACATCCTTCCAGGTCCTGGTTTCCTGGATGGGCCTCTGCTTTCTTAAAAACTAACTAACTAAAAAGTAAAATGTAAAGATCTATTCTGGACATGGCTCTCTCAGCCTAACAGCATCTCAAAATTAGAACTAAAGCTTTTACCTAGGCGAGGATGGGCGGAGGGCGACTCTCCAGGCTGAGAGGGAGGCAAGTGGCAACCAAGGCTTGGGGTGTGGAAAACAGCCCAGCAAGGCTCCATCAGGGTGCTGAGACCAAGGCAGGGGGCATCTTTTGTCATCTCTCCGTCCACTGGCACTGGAAGCCCAGGGCCAAGCTGCCAAGATAGAGCCGCAGAACCATCTGAAATAAAGGATTTCCCAAGGAAATAACAGGAATCTGGTAGAAGTGCCCATCTGTGCTTTAACCTACATTTTGGGGTTCCAGCTGGGTCTGCAACTCATTTCATCTCTTCCTCATAGTTCCCAGACTCCCCCTGGCCCCAGGCCAGGCCAGGCTCTGGATTCCACACATACACACCCCCAGGTAATGAGTTGAACCCATGTGAGGTGCTGATTACATTGTTGTTTGCAGTGCACACGGTTTAAAATTGTCTGTTGCCGGCCTAAGTCACAGAACAAATATTTTAAATAATAAAACTCCCGATGGCATTTTTAGGTTTGACACTTGTCCCCTACCACACACCCTCTTTATTATTATTCAAGTCCACTGGAAGTGGTAGCTTGGAACCTAAGAAGTTTAAGGGAAGCCCTCAATTCTTCCTCCAGGACCCGAATGAACATAATCTCTCCGCAGGGTCCCACAGCCTTCATGTTCTACTAGTACCCATACTCTTTTCCCTCAAGAAACAAGAGATTTTAGTTGCACTGAACAAAGAAAAAAGGGTATGAGCTTTTTTTTGCTGGCCTGGCTTCCATACTTTTGAATTTATCTAGAAAAGGTGCTGTAATTCCCTTCATTTCAACACCTTTCATCAGATGTCTCTCAGCTGTCCCCCCATTTTACCATAATCCCAGCCAATCTCTTCTGGCAATATAAACAAGAAAATGAAACCCCTAGACAATCCCTCACCCCTCCTAGCTCTTACCCAATATCTCTTCTTTTTTTACCCCAAACTTCTGGTAGGATTGACTTCCATTCCTTATTTCAGTGGCTCACTCCCTTCCCCATTTGCTCCAACATCCCTGCAGTCTGTCAGCTCTTCTACCCATTAGGCTCTACAAAGGCCCCACCACATTTTGACATTAAGAATTAGATGCCCATTTTTTTATCCTCCCTCAACTTGTTCATCCTACAAAATAGGGGGCTCAGGGCTGGGGCTACAGCTCAGAGGCAAAGATTCTCATCTTTCTTCATCTCTTTTTTGATCACTCAGTTTCAGACTTGACCCATCTCCGCTGCAGCTATCTGTTCCGACCTCTTCACCCCCATTCCTTCCTTCCTTCTGTAGGTCATTTCCAAGATTAAAATAATATATCTAAGTATGTTATTTTCCTGCTTAGAAAACCTCTGTTGGAATCCTATATATCTATAAGAACAACTTCAGATTCCTCAAATTGACATTCCACATTTCAAAAATTCATTGTGGGTGTACTTTTTCAGCTCCACCTGTAGTACACCAAGCACATCACTTCAGAATACATCAGATTCATCCTCCCGCAAAGTCCCTGCCTTTGCCACATTATCCCTTCTGCCTAGGATGCTCTTCTTCCCTTCTCTAGCCCAACCTCCCTTTCCAAAGTTCTGCTCAAACATCAGCTCCTGTAAGGCATCTTTGACTCCCCTTCTCTCATCTCCTAAATCCCCCTTTCCTGTACACTTTCTAGTGCCATTGACCAGCTTAATTGTCTCTATAGATTTCAGACTCTAGGTTCGTCCATGTTGACCAGTGCAGTAGGGATCGGATCTTTCCCAAACACTGCTATTATTCTTTTCATGATCTAACAACATCCCTACAGAGCCCTTCAAGCCTGACACAGAAAACCTCTGGTTCTTTCAGTAGAACCTAATCTACTTCTGTGATTTATCTCCAGAATTTGTGCTCATGTCTATTACAAACATGTTTTCTTTGTCCCCTTTGGTAAATCCTGAGCCTATGCAACATGAGCATTGTCCACAACTTCCTCTGGATATCTTCTAGTGTGTTAAATGCTTCAGATGCTTACAAAATTGGAATGAATGAAAAAAAAAGGAGGGCCTCTTGTGACTGGTTCTATGTCCTGTTTCCCAACAGTCTCTCTCTTTTCTATCTCTCTGCATTTGTGTCTGAATGTTTCTAACTTTTGCCTTTCCCCACCCCTGCATTTCAACAGATGGCCCAGAAGCCTCTCCATTCACTCTATTTCTGCCTCCCAGACCCTGGACGGCTTCATCTTTGTGGGGGCCCCAGATGGGAAGATCATGTACATATCAGAGACAGCCTCAGTTCACCTGGGTCTTTCTCAGGTAGTGAATGGTCTACACTTCCATCCTGCAGTGTTTACAGCCAGAGTTGGAAGCAGGAGGGTGGGGCTTCCCCAATCCTTTGATGTCTGCATTTCTGGGCTAGAGACTTCTCAGCTGATGGAGGGATTCATTAAACAGATCTGGATCTTCTCATTCCTAGACTTCCCTTATCCATTAGCTTCCACCCAAAGCCCAGGCAATTGCTACTTTTTTGAGGCTTTACAATAAGCCAGATACTTATTTTTTTCTGGTAAGATACTCTTTACCAGAGCTGCTGCTACTACTACTACTACTACTACTATAAGGACTACTAGTTATTATCTCACAGATAAGGGAGCTGAGGTGTACATAGGATGCAATAGGTAGCAAGGGGAGAAATGAAATCAGAACTCAGGGCCAATTGCTGGCTCCTGTTTTCATGGCCCAACAGACCCCCCCACACACCAAGTTTTCAGCTTCTCCATGGGACATTCTATTACTGCACAGGTGATGATACTCTTGTCTTTACAAATAGAGCTGACCAGAAACAGCATTTTTGAATACATCCACCCTTCTGACCACGACAAGATGACCGCAGTGCCCACCGCCCACCCACCCTACCACCGTCACTTTGTACAGTGTAAGGCAGACACTTGTCTGCGATGCTTAAGCACATGGCGCTCAGTTTGTGGTTTTCCCCAAGTTTATCGTGGCTGGAGCCGCTCAGTCGCACGTCTCATGTCCTGATCTTCCCTCTGCTCCTCTCTCTCTCTCTCTCTCAGAGCACGAGATCGAGCGCTCCTTCTTCCTGAGGATGAAGTGTGTCTTAGCCAAGCGGAAGGCTGGCCTCACCTGCGGGACTACAAGGTAAGTGGCTGAGGTGAAAGATTGACACCCAGCAGTGGTTGGGTGTTTTGGACGGGGCGGGGACCCAAGGCATCTGCAGCGTCTGAGGGTCATTTTCACATCAGGGACAGTCCTGTGTGAGCCATATGTAGTACCTTTGTTTCAAAGAGCAGCGGGTCCAGATGCTCTATCGGTCCCCGAACTGTATGAACTACTGGAAATGAAGCTTAAAGACTGGGTCTGACTGGCCTAGTACTCCACAGCCATGGGCCTCTCAGAGATGGGTCTGAAGAATCCTGAAAACCTCTGAAGTGGTGAGGAACCCTTGGTGGATTCCTAGGAGTTTAAGCCGAGCGCCAGATTTGGACCTCCAAAGAAGTTAAGAATCAAAGCTTCAGCTCAAAGCTGTGGTTCTCAGGTTGAATGCGATTGAACATCCTAAGACCGTTAGGGTTGGTGGAGGTCTAGGCATCTTCATTTTTACAAGCTCCCAAGTGAGTTCAGTTGTACCTGCAGTCACTCTCTTGAGATACTTTAGAGTCCTCTCACTTTGGGCCCCTTCCCAGAAGGGCATGGCCCAGACAATATTTCTGGCTGAGTAGTTTCCACATGTTTCAAACCCCTCCTCATCTTTCTGGGGCTCTTCCTGAGTGGGGCTGAGTCCTTCGCCCTCCCACTCTGCCACAGGTCAGTCACTGCAGTGGCTCCCTGAAGATCGGCCAATACAGCTTGGACATGTCCCCCTTTGACGGCTGTTACCAGAATGTGGGCCTGGTGGCTGTGGGTCACTCGCTGCCTCCTAGCGCTGTCACGGAGATCAAGCTGCACAGTAACATGTTCATGTTTTGAGCCAGCCTGGACATGAAGCTCATCTTTCTGGACTCCGGGTGGGTGGGCAGGACCAAAAATGGCTGTTTCTAGTGTAATGCAACCCTTCTTAGTCAGGGACAGATTCCCCTTGATCTGAATGACCCATTCTGCAGATGAGGCAACAAACCAGGTTCTGCAACTGAGGGCGGGCACCCAGGTCTGGAACTGTGTTTGGTCGGGAGTTGAGGGCACTGGGGCACCCAGCCCACCCGAAATCCTCTCCACAGGGTGGCGGAGCTTATGGGGTATGAATCTCAGGACCTGATGGAGAAGACCTTGTGCCACCAGGTGCATGGCTGCGAAACTTTCCATCTGCGCTGCGCTTACCACCTGTGTAAGGAACACTGTGCTCTGCACCCAAACAACCTTGGTGGCTCCCCAGGGTGGTGGGGAGTGGGAACCTAAGCACATGCAAACCGACTGACGGAAACCCTCATCCTGGTAATGGCCCTGGTGGTGTGTGAGCCCCAGGGATGGCCAGCTGGCACACTGGGCCTCATCTTGTTTCTCTACCTTACACCCATCCTAGCACTGGTGAAAGGGGCGCTTCTAGTCGAAATATCTTCCATTGTTATGCTTCACCACCTGCAAACATCACTGAAGTTGTGAACAAAAACCGAGACTGACAAGAGAGCCAATCATAAGCTGTAACTCTTAGTGGGGCACCCCTCCTGGTCCTGACAACTTCACAGGTGAGGAGCTAAGCTCTGGGTGCCATCTGTGGGTGCAACCCATTGGGAAGCTGCAGCAGCATCTTTTCAATCTATTCTTATTAGAAACCATAATTCTTTCTGGTTGCTGGTGTGGCCCTTCAGTCTGATCACATGGTGGGGTGTGCACTTCCTGAGGAAAGTATGTTATGTTCTGTATAATGTTTGTGAAAGTGGAATTGCTTAGGGTTGAAGCCTTTATAAAGAGCCTTTTGTGTATGCAGTTTGGTTTTTTAGACATTGAAATTCTTGTGATTTTTAGGGGACCTCAGAATTTCTCTACTTGAGAGCGTTGACACCAGATAGTAAAAATGCTGTTTTGTCTTTGTGGTGGGTTAAGGGTGCTTTTTGGAATCCAATCAATGAGAATTGGATTCATTCCACATTGTTTTAGATTGCCAAATTAAAAATGTAGTAGTTGGAAATATTATGCTTGCATTAAAACTATTTGCTCGGTGCCCAGTTTAATAAGAAAAGTCAATTCAATAGACTTACAAAATGAATTTGGTGTAGGTGATGTTTCAGTATTCAAGAATAATAGCTTGTTATTAAGAAGACTCTCATTTTAGTAAATAGTGTTAAATGTTATTAGATTTTTGCAATAGCAAGAAAACTGTACTTCAATATAGAGTGAAAAATTTACCACTATTTGGGGTATCATGAAACAAAACCATTTATTTTATGAATGTAATTTTTCATATTATTAAAATAAACAAGAGAAAATGGCAATGCATAACTCATAACATAAGCCACTCTGAGCAATAGAAGTATTAGAGGGTGAAAAATTATGTCTACTTACCATGGAAAGGAAATGGACATTCTTTAACAAAGTGCTTTGTATGTCTGAGACATCACAAGCATTACACACACACTCAGTCCTCTGGTGGGTGCCTGTGGTTAGTCTAGTACAATGAATATCCATGTACATATCATCTAGTTTCAACAAATGTTAATGTTGGCTGTATTTATTTTGTCTCTACCTATATGTATATCTATTTTATGTTTATTTTTCCCTGCTAAATAATTCTAAAGTAAGCCAGAGACATCATGGTACTTTCTACTTACATAGCATTCTCCTGTCTAGTCACTGTATCATTTATGATGACATATTTATAGCATTCAAAATTACTGTGTGTAGAAGCTTGCAAAAAATACAGATGAGAGCTAGTTTACTGATGACATTAAAAACAATCTGCCACTAATATCCATCAAGTACTCATTGGTGTATGACCTCAATAAGTTTGATTGATATATGATATTCTGTGAGGGGACTTCTGTAGAAGGTAGTCCTAAATATTAATATATTTTAAACTAGAATTCTAATGAGAATTATAAGTAAGTACTATTTTGATATTGTACTTGGAAAGTAAGAAAGTAGATTTAGTGAGTAATTTGTAATTGTGTAATCAGACAGATTAAATATTTTAAACCACTTTTTGTTGGTAAGGAGAGCTTTTCTGCTTATTTAATCTGTTTAGATGAAACACTGCTTTAGTGGAAAATCTCACATGATGTTTTACATTTAAAGTGATTTACAGAGCATGTAGGAGGAAAAAAAAAGTTTTCCATGTTAAAATTTCTATTACTGTGCTACTAAAAGTAGAACAGATAGAAAAAAATACTTATTAGTGTTATATACCATGCTTGTTGTTTTCTAAATACCTCCTTTAAATTTGTAGAACAGGGCTGGGGATGTGGCTCAAGCAGTAGCGCACTTGCCTGGTATGTGTGCACCCCGAGTTCAATCCTCGCACCACATACAAACAAAGATGTTGTGTATGCCAAAAACTAAAAAATAAATATTTAAAAAATTCTCTCTCTCAAACAGTTAGGGCAAATGCCAGAGAAACATCCTTCCTTATATCAAAGGGAGAAAGGGCCCACATGATAATGGCCCCATATTTTTTTATTCTTGTTTTAATACTATTACATGTTCTCACAGTTAACCATTATGAAAAACGTGTTTTTCACAATTAGAATTTTTAAATGTTAGCATATTCTGTGGTTATAAAACTTTATAAACCTCTTTAAAGAAGCAAACATAAAATATGCTCGTACTGGTTTGTTCTTTAAATACATAACTGGTGTTAAATTCATTGAGGTGCTCAAATTCAAATTTGTTAGAATTTATTTAAAGGGCAATGATATTGTCATTAGTAGTAAATTTTAGGACATGCTTCTTAAGACTTGGTTAATAATTATATATAATTATCAAAATAGATTTTATTTTGCTGTTAGCAAAACCACTCTTTTATATTATAAGTGATATCAGATGAAGCACATTTTGACTTCCCAAGTTACAGCAAATATAAAATAATTTACTTTCATTCCTCAGATCCAAGGAGAACTCATTGCATAAGTTTAATAATCTTTTTGGCAATTCAAAATAACATTAATTTCTAGAACTACAAAAATATTGTACCCTAATGTATACCAACAAATTAGATTTGATTCACAATTGTGTTTAATCTTTACTATGATAATATTGAATAGCCAAGTTCTAGTTGTCATTTTCAGATGGTCTTTTATGTACCTTTATGATTACCAAAACAAATTGGAGACACATTGGTATTAATAGTAATTTTTTAAATACCAAACATTTTATTAAACTGAAGAGTTGGGATATTTAATCCCTTTTGATATTCACACTACCATTACTCAATTTAATCTTATCCTTCATATAGTCTTTATTATAATTTATTAGCAAAATAATGTATATTTATTTGGTTTAGAATTCATCTTTTATAAGCTTATAAACTTTGAATATTTTAAAAAGCATTCGCTGACTGCGTATTTCTTTCAAAGTACTATTGCCTAATTTGTTTCTTGAACACTCTGCGTGATGTTTGGTTTAGAGAAATCACACTTCTTATTTTCTAGGTGAGGAAACTGAGGCTCAGAGATGATGAGTAAGTGATGAAACCAGAACATTATAAAAATGTTTATTAGCATATAATTGTACTGTTGTATTTATGGCTATAGTGTGTTGCTTTAGTACATGTTATGAAATAATTGAATTGGGGTAATTAGCATATTTTTTACCTCAGTCATGATTTCTTTTTGCTAAGACCACTTGAATTCTTTTATTTTTTTGTTTTAAAATATTTTTAGTTATACATGGACACAATATTTTCATTTCATTTATTTTTTATGTGGTGCTGAGGCTCAAACCCAGTGCTTCACACATGCTAGGCAAGCACTCTACCACTAAATCACAACCCCAGCCCCAAAATCCTGTTTTGAAATAGGTTACATTATTCTACCCTACTGTGTAATAGAACATTGAACTCATTTCTTTTCCCTAATTATCGCTTTATGCCCATTGACTCACCTACCTTCAAATCTCTCATCCTCCTAAAGCCAGAATTAAAGGATTTTGTGTCAACTGTGGCATCCTGTCCTTCTCTGTGTATGAGAATGAGAGGTTTGTGGTTTCGGAGAGGAACAAGTCAGGGAGAGAGGAATGGATTTAAATGAATAAAGCCTGTAGTGTTCAGCTTATCCAGCTTCAAGATAAGCTTTGACCTGAATTCAAGATTTGAAAAGCTACCTCTGTGTTGCTGCTTAGTGTATACATTTCACTAGCTAAGATGTAGCAGTGATGTCTTCTCCATTATATTCAATTAAGAATATATCATTTTCAGTTGAGTGGCATGGTATAAGCTGATAATTTCAGTGACTCAGGAGGTGAGGCAGGAGGATTACATGTTCAAGGTCAGCCTTAGAAATTTGTTAGACTTTCAGCAACTTAGCAAGACCCTGTCTTAAAATTATAAATAAAAAAGAACTCTCTAGTTTTATATCAGTTGTAAAGCTCCTTTTAGTTAAATCCCCAGAAGCCAAACACACACACACACACACACACACACACACACACACACACATACACACACACGTGGATTAGTAAGAGAAGTCATCCTTTTTTGTCAGATTTGACATGATTTACCTGTTGTGGCAGTGGGGTATTTCCTAGATGGTGTGTGTGTGTGTGTGTGTGTGTGTGTGTGTGTTGACTCTTTTCTGCCTTTGGGGGAAATGGGGAAGATTTGATGATAGCTGCCATTCTCCTCTAGGGGTTCTATTGAAGAACTGGAATGGAGAACTCTCCAGCATTCTCTGGGCTGCTGTGCCATCCTCTGGCCCCTTGGCATGGCCACTTCCTGGCTGCTTCCTTTTCCCCAGGCCATTCTGACCTCCAGTCTTTCCTTTGTTGTTGCCTTAACCTAGTGACTCACAGAACCATCCTGTTAGTTCCTAGGTGTTGGCTGCTTGGTATGTGCTCAATGACCTGCCTTCCCACCCTCTTCTGGTTTTCTTGGAGTCTAGCTTTTGGGAGAAAAGTGTTGTCTTCTTTGAGTCACATCATGGGAAGACATGGATCATTGCCTTATTTGAAGGCAGGGACTCATGCAAGTATTGTATATAGGTGGAGAAATTCAAGGAAGGCTTTACTTGAACCCCCAAAAGCATGTCTTTGTTTCCTACTTAGTCTACTCATTTGAGGAATGCTGTTATGTTTGGTTCACGGTATGTGCGTGTTTAATGGGGGAGGATATGTCTATCTTTATAATTTTAGTAAATTATATTTACTGCTATTGCTTTCCCTTTATCTGGTGCTTACCTCTCTGTTCTAATTGGTTTGTGATGTCTTTCCAGATGATTAAATGGTGATTAAAAATTCTCTGAGTTAAAGTGCTCGTATCTATGCATAAGTGCCATACAAATAAAGATTGTCTGGAGTTTAGACAAATTGGAATACCTGAATCCCTATCAATGGAGCATTAATGTTGCACCTTGCTTTAAGGAGAGACTGCCCCAACCTCAGTTCCCTTTCTCCTATCTCAGGCCATGGAGAGTGATTGTCCATGGTGATGACAGAGCTGAGAAGGATGTGTGGTGACTTCCTATTTGTAGAGGATTCATGTTTTTGCGTCTTTCTGAGCCTAGCCCATCTGTTTGCCATCTATGAATTTTGCTCAAGGAGATGATATTGCAGTGAGCTTGTGATTTTGTTGGTTGTAAAGTCCCTATATCATTCTAAGCAACCAGGCAGGGTAGCCATGGGTCTTGGCATCAGGTGGGTCTGGATGGGAATCAAAACTGTTCCATAATAACTGTGAGATCTTAAGTAGGTCATGCTACCCCTTTAACCCTTGTTTTTCCTTTTGTGAAAGTAGACACTTGTTCCCACCTTTTAGAGATTTACAGAGGACTACAAGAGATAATAGAGGAGTAGCTAGAAAAGTATTTGGCTCCAAGAGCTATTATTAGCTTTTTTGAATTTTGTGATGTCAATTAAAATGCTTTTGGAAAAAAAAGAGTAGTTCCCTCATGAATGTGAATTTTAAATCCTCACATCCAAAAAATGTAGGTTTTATTTCCTCTCTTTTCTGCAGTCTCTTGACTCCCAGCCCTCTGAGCATTGTGCTCTGTGTGTGTGGTGACTTCTGCAGTTGGATGGGCTCACCCTGTGCTTTGCTCTTATCATCATGTGCTCTAAAGGAAGCAGAGATTTCTGCTTGGAGGGAGGGTCAACCAGAATTTCCCAAGTGCCTTCTTTGTTCCAGGGATGTTGAAACTGCTTTACACAGGCTACTTTCCTAGGGAAAAAGAAGTTTCTAAGAAACAGCTTCTACCAAATCTCTAATTTAGTTGGAACCAGTGTTTTGTTGATCTTGTTAATGTTACTAAGTATAATGCAAAGTGCATAAAACATGAAACACTGGCCTTTCTTATGGTGTATGCTGAGGCCTTTTGTGTGTTCCTCATTGTTCTGCATTGCCAGCACATGGCTGTATCACCACTATTTGGCAGAATGTGGCAGGTTGCAATGATTAATTGCATAGATATGTGAAGCAGAAATCTGGACAACTCAAGACCAGTTACACTTTAGTGGGCAAAATAGAAGAGAGTCCTTGAAATACCTAAGAATACAGGGGAAAAGAAACAAGTCAGAAATGATATGGTTAGTTTACACTATTTGCTGAAGGCACATAATTCAAAGGAGCTAAAAGTGAGAGTGGAGCTGTCAGGAAAAGGATGGGATTTTGAGGATTGGATTTTTGACATAAGCAAGTTACCTGTGATCATTGTCACATATTCTTTTCCCAGTAGTCACTCTTGTAACAGTGTCACTCTGAAAATCACATGCAAATAGCGATTGTCTTGCTATTCTTGTCTAACTGAGGTTTTCTTTCCTTCATTACCTTCTTTACTCTGAACTGTTTTGTTGGAACTGAGCATGTTTCATCATAACTGGAAACTGCTTTCCCCCAAACCTTTGTCTTTCTCAAATTATTACTGATATATCTTCAACATGTTGACCTGGCTTTAGTAATAAAATATTTTTAGCACCTATGCATAAAACACAGTTTTTAAAGATTTTATGGATACCAGTATTCTAAATTGAATATTAAACACATTGAACAGTACTTCTACATGTAGGATTCTTGTATTTTAAAAATTATCTTTAGAAAGAAAGTGTAAGATACAGAGTAGGTCATCAAATAGCAGATTGGAGGCCAGGGAGGTGCAAAGTCTCTCTATGATTTGTTTAAGATTTGCAGGGCCAAAGGGCCTTCTTTGACATTATAATTCTGCTGCTGTTAGAACATGATGCAGTCTAACTTCTAGGTTTCTTTTAATTTATTTTTTTTTGGGGGGGGTGGTAGAGATCCTGAGGATTGTATCCAGGGTCTCCGACATGCTAGGTAATCACCCTACCCCCTGAATACCCACCTCTTTTTAAAAAGTGTTTTGAGACAGGGTCTCAAAAACTTGAGTTCTAGGCTGGCCTTCATCTTGCAGTCCTCCTGCTTTAGGCTTCAGACTAGTGGGGATTACAGGTGTGCTCCATGATGCCCATCTACCCCCTAGGCTTCTAAGTTGGGTGTTTCAAGTCCTAAAACACATAGGGTTGTATTAGAAGATATTTTAAAAATGTGTTATGAAATAATATATTAGTGCATATTTTTATTATGTAACATAGCATATTAGACTCTGCTGACTACTCCCAGTACTACCGCTCACTAGCTCTATGCCTGTGGGTAATTGGCTTAATTTCCTTATTCTTTTTTAATCTGCAAATTCAGGTAGAATAGAGTCTACTTCAGAGAGTCATTGTGAACTTTAAATGAGATAATGGCACTGTGATTCCCACAAAGTAGCATTGAGTAAATGTTGATTGTTATTGGTTATTTTAGTGACATTAAATCAAATAATTTTTAGTCTGCAGTAAGCACACGATAGATATGTGTTGGTATTGGGCTGAAGGAAGGAAAGCATGAGCCTTAGGGAGAGAGGTATTTATCCAAGAATAAAAAAAAAAGAAGTCATTCTGATGTGTCTGGAAGGGACTGGTAGATCCTCCTTCACTTTTTTTTAAAAAATATTTATTTTTTAGTTGTAGTTGGACACAATACCTTTATTTTATTTTATTTTATTTTTATGTGGTGCTGAGGATTGAACCCAGAGCCTTGCCCATGCTAGGTGAGCACTCTACCTTTGAGCCACAACCCCATCCCCCTCCTTCACTTTTTTAGTATGAGTGTGTCTTTAAGCATTCATAAAAGATTTATTGAGCACTATATATGATAGGTGCTGAGACAAGTTTGAGGACTATCCAAATGAATGACAGTGCCTGCAGAAAAAGGAAACAAGCATAAGTACAAATGGTGTCCTACTTGATTGCTCATAGGCTTGCAGATGACTGAGATGCTTTCATTGAGGGAAGTGCTGCCATCCACAGTTAAAAAAAAATAAGGAGAGCCCAAAGTGCCAAGGCACAACACAGGACACCCTGGGGGAATGAGCTCACAGGTGTGAAACTCACAGGTATATGAGCTATGAGACTGCTGACTAGATATGGGAGTGGGTACTGAAAGCTGTAGGAAGAGTTGGGCTCATTGGGTGGGGTGGGGTTTTTTTTTGTGTGTGTGTGTGTGTGTAGTAAGAGAGTTCATAATTGGCAGCAAAGTATCTGGCTGCAAGCTAAGGAGCCCAACAGTAACTCTCACAAGGATGTGGACCAAGGCAGTCTCTGTGATCTCATTACCTCAAGAAGAAAGAGTAGCTGTATTTGAGTTGATTTTTGTTCTGTTAGAGTGATGTTGGGCTCATTTTTTGTTTTGCTTTGAAAAGGAATTTTCAATATTTGGGGGACTGAATACTATTATGAGTCCTGGTGAATTTTAATCATTATAGATTCAAAATAGTCTTTGCAGATGTATTACATTTAAAAATTGTTGTTAATTGTTTTAGGTTTTGCAAAATTTTTATTTATTTATTTTTCTTTGTACGGGATAATTTGCAGGCATTGCTGCTCTGTCTGTGAGAAGCTGGAAGATGATCAGTAGCTCTAAGCTGAAGGAGGGTGGCAAGTTGCTTTATTAATTTTCTTGCTTAGGAAACTTAAGGAGTAAGGATTCACATCTGAGGTCCTGCTACTTTGTGCAAGAGGCTCAGTCAGTGGGGTTGAGTGACTTAGCTGATATAACACAGCTAGTGAGTGGTCCAGCAGGCATATGAACCCAGAGCCTGGACTCCAGTGCTCACCAATGTCCTCTTTGATATGCTGTCTTTACCATGGTGATATTGTTTTAGGGTGAACTATGTGAAATTGCCATTTCTGTGTATTAAAACAGAATATTTTGAAATTGCCAATATTGACAATTTCATATGATTCTTAATATTTATGAAGTAATTTTTAACTCCTTGAAGATGTGTTGCAAAAGTCCATGGAGAGTTGACTCTTTTGTTTTCTATGGGGTCTCCACAAAGTGACTCATTTTCTTCACTCTTTGGGTGGACTTGGTACCTACTCAACTGCATGCAATAATATCCTCACTCCTAGGCCCAATTCCATTTCCTCTTTACCAATTTAATATCAACAGTAATGATGTTTTCACAAAGTAGCCATCAATAAGTATGTCCCATAGAGTATTATTTTATTTAGAACATCTAATATTTTACTAGGATGGGAGCTACTGTCTTTACCAGAAGGATATTTTCCCTTTGATTTATTGCTAAATGAATAGAGCCTGTGAAAGGATCTTTTTTCCCAGAGATTTCTTGTTCAAACAGAATTTGCTGTATCCACATCAGTAAAGCTGTGCTAATTTGGGCTGCTGGCCAGATCTTGGAAATAGCCTCATTATATTGAACTGGATGTCATAATAGTACCCATTAAGGTGGGATTCTCTTGTGTTTGTACTTTTAAACTCAAGTCCCTTGCCACTTTTTGCATCTCGCTGAGAATAGCAACATTTTCTGGTAATGCAACCTTTGAGTGTGCTGTCTCTTCCAACTGTAACCATCACAAAAGTAGAATCCTGGGTTTTGAGCATTTTGGGGGTCTGTGCATTTTTGCTGCTCTCCAGACATTAATTCTATTCTCAGAGGTTATGATAACTATAGTAAGTTCTGGTGACTGGAGGGAAGAACCCATGAGATTCACTTCCTTCAACACTTGCATTAATTGATATTGTCCAAATAGGTGGCTGGGAAAGAGCTGCTTTTTTTCCAGATCTAACAAAATTCAACACAAGGTTCTTCATTTTATTTTTACAAGTCATTAAGAGACTATTAGGTTAGAACTCACAGCATTTATACTTTCTGTCAATGCTACCATCCTGGCAAGGTGAAGCATTTGTTGTGCTGTTATTGGGTAGTGAATCCCTTCAGTGTTACAGCTCAGAAATGCTAGAGGAATGCAGCCCACAAAGGGCAGGGCAGGGTGGGTGTCAACTTCATCCCTCCAGTTAGAACAATTAAAGATCATAGCAAAGTGCAGGGTAGCACTTTTTTGTGAAGGGTGTTGGAACACCAAGAGGAACTATTTAGAGACATTACATATTTTACAATATAATTTCTGTCTTTTCTGTCCACTCAATAGGACTTACTTTATAAACAAATTTTTATCATTAGAATCAGCTTAATTTCTGTTGCTATAATTAAAGAGATGGTAAGAAATGTTTTAGAGTGGAGTCCTCTCTATGGCGATTGGGGGAAGATTTGTTCATTCATTCAGCAATTATTTCCCCCGTGCCTTCTGTGTGCTGGACTTTGTGATAGGGCTACAGTGTGCCCAAGGGAGACAGAAGTCCCTGGCCTCATGGAGCATCCACTTTAGTGGGAAATATGGTACTTACAAACAAATAAACTGTCATAAAATATCAAGAAGTGATAGAAAAATAAATTAAGTAGGTCAAAGAGATGGGAGTGTTCTGGGAATGCTTCCTTAGAAACTCTTGAATGGGACCCAGCCATGGTCACACCCACAGGGAGAACATTCCAAAAACACATGTAAAGGTCCTGAGGTGGATACCATCTGGGCATGCTGAAGAATGGTCACTGTGGCTGCCACAGGGTAAGGGAGGAGGAGAGTGGAAGGAGGTGATGCAACAAGAATGGGCAGAGTCAGATCATGTTGGGTCTGGAAAAATTTGGGAAGCCAATGAACACTTTGAACAAAGGCATGGCATAATCTAATGTTTGATATGAAATATCCTCTGGCCAGTGTGGATCAGGCTTTGTGGAGGGTAGACAGTGGAGGTAGGGAGAGCAGTTAGGTCATTATTATAATTAACTAGGTGAGAGAAGATGACGGTTTGCAAGGGAGGGAGGGGAAGGGTCAGATTCAGGGAAAGGATTGGATATGCGTGGTCAGTAAAAGAGAGCCAGAGGGACCTGTATGAATAGTGGGAAAAAGCAGTTTTGCAGGCAGTGACTGCAATCAAGGTTGTGTGGTTGTATCTACTTTAAGATGCTCTTCATCCATCAGCTGGTAAATGTCACATAGTCAGTGGCACTTGGATGTTTTTAGGGTGGGAAGGTCTGGGATAGTGATTGGGAGTCATCAGTGTATGGAATGTAAAGCTAATGGAGTAAACGGAGTAATAGAAGAGAAGCAGCCTGAAGACCATGTCTTGCAGCTTTCCAATGTTTGGGATCTGCAGGAATAGAAGGTTGGGAGGGAGCAGACATTCCAGGCAGTTGCAGGGTCCAGGAGTGGGCAAGAAGTGTTTCAGTGGTCTCTGCAGTCAGGTTAAGTTCTGAAGAAAGTGTGAAGGTTGGATTTTGTCTTTGGAATGTTCCCTCTCTTTTCAGTGTGTGTTTTTTTTTAATCTTCTCTGTGATCCCTTTCACCTGAGACTATTGCAGTCCCCTTCACCTGAGACCATTGGTTTTTCTCATCCCAGATATCAACTGTTGTAATTCTCAAAGTATGGTGTCCTGACTGGCAGCCTCAGCACTACTGGGAACCTTGTTAAAAATGCAAATTGTTGGGCTCCACCCTAAACCTGCCAATGAGGTGCTCTGAGGGGCGGAAGCAACGAGTGGGGTTTTTTTTTGTTGTTGTTGTTTGTTTGTTTGTTTTTTTTAAGTTGTCAATGCACCTTTTTATTTTTTAATTTTTAGTGGTGCTGAGAATTGAACCCAGTGACTCACATATGCCAAGCAAGTGTTCTACCCAGCCACAATTCCAGCGAGTTGTCTTTTAACAAGCTTATGATGATGCTGAAATTAGGGAATCACAGCTTTAAGAGAAGCAGAAAAACTGAATCAAGAAAAAATTACAGGGGCTGGGGATGTGGCTCAGGCAATAGCGCGCTTGCCTGGCATGCGTGCGGTCCCGGGTTTGATCCTCAGCACCACATACAAAAAAAAGGTGTTGTGTCTGCACCACATACAAAAAAAGGTGTTGTGTCCGTGGAAAACTAAAAAATGAATACTAAAAATTCTCTCTCTCACTCACTCTTAAGAAAAAGAAAAAATAACAGATGAAAATACACTCTTATTTCTTTCTGGCCCAACTTTCTGAAGCCAAAGAAATGAGTACATTTTTATGTCTCAGCCAGTAGTAGACAACTATTGAGACATCTTCATGGTGGCCATGGAAGCTGCTCAAGGCCTAAAAATCATAACAATAGGAAGATATATATCCTGTTTTTTAGATGGGTTCTTCTGATATCTCTTCTAAATCGTATTATAAAAGTTCTCTGATCCCAACTACAGTCACAATGAAAATTTTGGCATTTTAGTGGGCAATCCAAAATCTCAAGCAACCATTCAGAACTTATTTTGTTTAACCACAACTATTCTACCAGGAAGTTTTAAATAATGTCTGAGGCTAAAAATAATAATAATAATAATAATAATAATAATAATAATAATAATAATAATAATAATTATTATTATTATTATTATAATAGAACATTGTTGAGTTGTGAATTTTATTGATAAAATATATCTTAAATATATTTTACCTTTTAAATAATAGAGCTTAGTGTATATTTAGTCAGGCATTACAGTAGTAAGAGCTTAAGAAGATTAGAAATAAATAAATGCAATTAAAGAACATGTCTCTGAGATTTGATATGTCATAGATATGAATGAACTGTTTGCACAGCAACTGTAAAGAAACCATTAATGAATTACTATCTAGAAGAGGTTTAATCAAGAATAAATGTAATAGGACATATTTTAAAATATTTAAAGTAAACAAATGAAGATTTATGCATTTGAAAACATTGCATTATGCTATTATTTTTGCTGTGTGTTTTCCTGTGGAGTTCAAAGTCTGAGATTCTACTCTGCTGTGATTCACAGAAATTCCAGTGCATTGGTATTATGCAGAGCAAGGCAGAGCTTCTAATCATGTCCTGAGGGTTTACTTTGTGGGATCTCCTTACCTGAGACCCGAGGCCCTGTGGGGGAATTCAGAGACACTGTGCCCTTGAATTGGGGGTCCAAATTTCTCAGTTTTTGATGATTTAATGTTACCTAGAGTTTTTTTTCTGTTCCTGAGACTGTGTGGAGTTCCTGCCAGAGTGGAAGGTATTTTTAGAGTTTAGAAATTAGCTTTGCTCAGGATCAGAATAACTAGGTGAGAAAGCTGTTCCTGTGAGGTTGAGCCTCAAACAAATATAAGGTGTTAGGTGATGAGATCCCCATTACTTTTCTTTCCTAGGGACTAGAAGAGTTCTAAAGGGAACTTGAAAAACATTCGGTTAATAAGTGAGAGTGAAGTGCATGTGGGGTGTGGGAAATGCACACAGAGGGTTGGGTAGGTTGGAAGGAGTGGAAGAAGATAGCAAAGAGGGGGCAGAATAAGGTGTGCATTTTGTTTACTTTTTGTTTGAGAATTTTTAAAAAGACAAACCTGATTGACATTGTATTACTTTTTCTTTTGATTGATATTATTAAGACATTTTGTGCTTTATTTTGATCTGACTTTTAAAGACCCAAATCCTCCTTACCTCTCCCAAATATAAGAAATAGAAAAACTATAAGAGCAACTTCATTTGGAACTTAGATCTGAAAGATTTGCAATATGTTGAAAACTTTAGTAGCTAAAGAGTGGTTTTCTGATCATAAAAATTAAGTTCCTTAAAGCAAAAGCTATGCCCACCCCCCCAAATTGGGACTTCATTTGAACAATGATAAATATGCCATTTTTAATTCACACAAATCTAAATTACTTTAGGAAACCACATAAAACGAGTCTTTTTCCCCTCAGTTGTAGTAATAATTTAAGTTCTATTCTCCAAAGAAGGAGACATAAAAAGCATACAGTTCATATGTAAGTCTTCAGAGACAGATAATTCTGTAAACTTTTAAAGATGAAAAATAAATCAGAAACTAGGGGAAACATACAGGTACTGAGAGAGCATTTGAACATTTGGATATTTAAGTTGTAATTATTATGCCTCAGGAGGTAGCCTGTGGGAAAGAAGATTTTGTAGTGTTTTCTCTTTTGTATTTAGTATGTGCAAAGATAAAACCCTAAAAATAAAAAAAAATTGGGGGAACCATTTCAATATGAGGTGGGGATGCCTGAAATTTGCCTCAATTAGTGTTTTTCTAAAGAAACATTATTTCTGATTATACATACATGCCTATTATAAAGAATTAAGATAATAGAGACACATAAAAAGATGAAACATGTCTTCAACTATTTGCCAGATATGTCTGCATATAACACTTTTGTTCATTGCCTGTCACTGTCCATATGTAATACATGCTAATTTAAATAGAAAACAATGTCACTTCATTATGTTTTTTTTTCTATCACTGTAATTGAAATATTTAATGAGTATATAACATTTCCTCACATGGATACATTGTAACTTAGTAATTCCTTTATTTTTAGTTCTTATTTCATTGTTTCCAATTAAAAATAGAAATTATCTGATAAGCACTGTCATATATATTTTTGATGCTTATATTTGATTATTTTCTAGGAATGTTTTAATCCTCCTAGTTGATATTCCTGGATTTAAAGTATGCCTGTTTTAAGCTGCTTTGTAAACAATCCTCTCTTACCAGTAGCATAGACAAATGCTCATTTATTTAAACTTCTTTCATTGAGATTTATTGTCACTCAGAAAACTTTGCCAATTTTAAAAGGAAAATTGCTTCTGTTAGCTGCTTTAATTCCTATAGGTTATCATACATGAGGCTAATGCTTTTAAAAACATTTCTCAGCAATTTGTTCATTGTTCACATTCTTTTTAATTTTTTGTAAGTGGAGATATTATATTCATTATTGATTTCTAAAAGTTATTTCTCTGGGGGTTAAAGCACTGTTCCTAGTGGGGCATCGCAGTGCATGCCTGTAATCCAAGCTGCTAGGGGGCTGAGGTGGGAGGATCTCAAGTTCAAAGCTAGCTTCAGCAACTTAGCAAGGCCCTAAGCAATTTATCAAGACCCTGTCCCAAAATTTAAAAAAAAAATTACAGGGGCTGGGGAAGTGGTTCAGTGGTAGAGTTCTCCTGGGTTAAATCCTTAGTACTAAACAAACAAGCAAACAAACAAACAACACTATTCCTTCTAATTCCTTCGGTATAATTGCAATAGTTCCAAATGGTTTAGGATGAAATTAATTTAGTATTTTATTATGCCCAAGTATCACATATGCTGTGCCTGAATTGCAATTTGCCAAAATATATGCATTTAATCAATGTGCATAACACTGAAATAGTAAGATAGGATTGGCTTCTTTGATTTAGGTTCTTACAGAATTTCAGGATGATTATGAATCATAATCTGAAAATTTGAAAAAACTCACATGAACTTGCTTACCTAGTAGACATCTGTCATTTGTATGGAAAGGTTTGAAAGTTTTTTGAGTTTTTGGTTTGAGATGAGTCAAAGTTTATTGAAATTAGAATCATTTTGTTAATCACTCGCAAAGTGAGCATCTGTTCTATATGAGATATTGTGTTGGGCAGTAAATAAAGGATGTTACACAAGAAGGAATTCAAGAGGAGTTTGGCAGGGTACAACTTTGACCACACTGTAAGATGGAATGTTGAACCAAATGAGTAGTAGAGACAGGGAGTGGTGGAGGAACTCAGAAGAAGGAGCAGGGAGAAATCACTGGAAGGGTAGGGACACAAATTCAGGGGCAGTTTGGTGGCAGCTCTGTATATAGCTGCATCCCAGCTTGTTTCATAAACTAGTAGGAAGGAATAACTTGATTCCCCTTATGAGCATAGAGAGCTTGGCCATGTCTTGTCAACATATTACTGATTTTCCCTTTAATTTTTGGTTGTTATTGTTTGCCAATTAATTACAGTCATGTCATTCCTTCTCGAAATCACAGTGTGGTACTAAACCTTGTGTCTAAGGCATTCCTTACCTTTTGGTGCCATCCACTGCAGAGTGTGTTGGAGGAAACTTCAAAATGGAGAAAGGCATAGACACTATTTATGTAAAAGCAAAGATTTTTTTTTGGGGGGGGCAACCTCAAATCCACTTATTGAGTATGAGACTATTACATTTTTATTCTTCACATCAGGAAAACATCAGTGCACACTTTCAACATTTTTGCTTTAAAAATCTCATCAGCTAAATGTCTTATAAAATGTTTTTAGGTTCTGATTTTCACTTAACTGCAGGGCACAATCTGCTAAACTGTCCATCACTATATAATTAGGATTCTATTTCCTACTATTTCCGATAAGGAATTCCTCATTTCCTATTCAGTCCTCATCAGCAGTGTCTTTAACAAACATATTCCTATCAGCAGATGATTTGAGTATTGTGTTTAGTGAAGTATGTTCTGAACCATGATCCTCATTTCCTACTGAAGAGTCTCTAGCAGAATTGCTAACATCCTTGTCTCTATTCATGGTCTTTTGAAACAATCTGAGTCTTTTCTATCTTGCTTTTCAATACTGCCTTGTCTCTGTCTACCACCCAATTCCAATGCTATACCCACTTTTTAAGGTGTTTGTTATCAAAATACTTCACATTCAGGTGACAAAATCTGTGTACTAATGGCATGTAAGTGACCAAAAACAATGGCTTAAAATAGCACAAGTGTATCATCATGAAGTTCCATAGGTCAGACATCTTAGGCAGGTCTCACTAATCTGAAATCAAGTTATTAGTAGAGCTTTATCCCTTTCAGGAGTGTAAAGAGGCAATTTTCCTAGCCTCTTCCAAATTAATTGGTTCTCTTTCAACATCTTCACAGAAAAATAATGCTGCTTATCTCTGTATATCCTTCTAACTCTCTAGTTTTGTCTCCCTTTCCAACTTTTCAGGACCATGATGATTGCATTGGGCATGTGCAGATAATCCAGTGTGATACCCCTGTCTCAAGTTCCTTAAATTCAAAATCCCTGTCTCAGGTAAAGTTGTATATTCATGAGTTCTTGTGTTTAGGATAGGACATAAGCATATTTAGGAGATTATTATTCTGTCTACTATAACTTCTTAAAAATGTGTCTATGTATATATAAAAACATGTATATAGATAGAGATTAACAGAAGTCTCCAGAATTAGTATATCCTGCATCATTACTCTGTTCAAAACATGATCACCCCTTTCACAGAATACTACTTTCACAGTAGACCCCCAAATAGCCTCTGTGTTACTATCCTTGTTCATCTATGCTCTATTCTCAACAAGTCAAACAAAATTAAATATTTCTCAAATGTAACATCATGTTATTTTGCTCCAAAAATTCCAATGTCTGCCTATTATAGTCAAAACTAATATCTTTAAACTGGTATATACACTGTCATTTGGCATTTTTATTCCACACCCAGATATTTATTACTTATTATTTCTACAATGGTAAGATTATCATCCTTTAATATCTTTGCCTTGAAATCCTTTGTGCATGGAACCTTCTCCTTTTTTTCGCTCTCCATATCTGAGTTTCTCACTCCCTTGCATTTTGCTAATCATCTAAATGTCATTTTCTAACAGTGATGACTTCTTTGGTCACTTTTACTTATAATAGTTCCCTTTATTACTCTTTGAGGAATATTTTTTCTTCATATCACTTACCCTCCCCTTTTTAGTATATATGTTGGTTCCTTAATTGTTTAGCTTGCATTTCCTGTCACTAAAAGTAAGTTTGTGACTATAGATATCATTTAGTATTTTGTTCAATGCTTTATCTACAACAGATTTGACAGTGTCCAGTCTATATCAGATGTTAAATAAATATTTGAGAAATAAAGGCATGAATAAATGAAGGAAGTTCAAGTTCCACTACATCGTAACAGCACTGTAACTTACTGCAGTTTGTCACTTCAGGGCAGTTTTTTATTTCATACTTTCACATAGAGTTATATCATGTCTGCTGCAATCTAGAATCTCTATACTCATATATAGTTGGAAAAAGCAAAGCATTCTACATCATCATATAATATGGTTTTCTCCCAAAGACAAATTTGCTGTAAGATACACTTCTTTAGATAATCTACATATCCATTGAGAGATTTGATTATTTGATTAGCTTCCAAAAATTTTATAAAGTATTTGCACCTGCTGCAATTGTTGTATAATTTAAATTACAAGATACATAAGAGAACAAAAATTATTTTAGTTCCTACATGACATATTTATAACAAACATAGACTGTAGCCAATAGAAAATATATATATTTATATCATTTTAAAATATCTAAACATATAGATTGATAATGTTCACAATAATTCTAGCAAAACCCAGAAAATTAAAATCCTTTTGACTGCTAAGAAAAGAAGATAAGTATCTGGTAAGAAAAATAAACACAAAACCAAAATAAAACATCTTTGTAAGTATTCGCTATAATGTTAAAAACTAGAAACAAGAAAAGAAACTGTATTTCAATGTGGGCATGATTGTTTTTATGCCAAAGATTGTAACAATCAATAAAAATTATGTGCAAATATTGCAGAATGGAATCTGTTCTATAGACACAAAAAGTAAACTAACCTTTTATTTTTCTGTAATGTATTCCTAGGTCTTTGTCAGGAGTAAGTAGTGAAATTTATCTCAATTGGTAATTTTCCTTTAAACTAGCACTTCTTAAAAATTACCAGAGCCATTTAAAAATAATGTGAAATGCAAATTCTTTTTCAGAGGTCCTGAGCTGAGGCACAAAAATCTTCATATCTATTGTGATAACAATGCTTTTTTTTGTTGATCACACTGCATAGTAAGCAAATGGAGCAATGGAGCAACAAAACATAAATATAGGTCAGTATGTGAAGCTGTAAGTTCTGCATTGACTAAGCATAGATCAAAATCATTTTAAGGAAACTGCATTTATTCTGAATATGTATATTATGTCATTATGCACTAAATGATACAGAATATCCATATTTTCATAATATTAAGATTTTATTAATATAAGTAAACTAGACATAATTCCAAGTATATGAAAAAAATGTGTGTAAGTTGTATGCTGATACCATGTATTTTTTCATATTAAGAACTTTGATTCCATAGACTTTGCTATCTGGGAGGGGGTAGTCATGGAAATAAGCCCCTATGCATACTGAAGAATGATTATATATAAATACAAAAGAAAGATGTTGTAAGATTGTAAATTAAATAAACATTATTCTTGCCTAATAAAGAAAAAGTAAAAGGTCTGAAAAGGAAATCACATGGGTTTTTGAGTTATATGGATAAATATAGATGGAATCAGCAGAGGGGACACAAGACACATGGTAGACTACCTCCAAGAGACATACCAAGTATACATCTAACCATAGATCAAGTCACTCAGAGATTGTCAGAGGCCAGCTGAGAAACTCTGAACCACCAATCAATTGAGAAAATCCTTGTCAAGTAAATAATAAAAGCTAAGGCATCCTTGGACTCAGACTGTATTCTTGTCACTGTGCCATGATGAGAATACCCAACGTTCAACTTCACCACATGGAGAGAAAAGTTTGACCTCAATTATGTACCTAATGCTAAAGTGTCCCACAATTTAAATCTTACGTTGTTAACTCTAGGCTGGAAAGAGATTAGAAACACACTAGACCACAGATAAATGTGGCAATGTTATGCAAGAATCAGAGCACACTGAGGCAGTTCATCTCCCAGGAGTACTTTAGAGATGCAATTTTAAAATGCAGCCCCTTGTTTCTTTCTGGAAGACAGTCATCATCTCTCAGTCTTTACTTGGTGGTATGGTTCTGACTAACTTGTATCTAGCAATTAAAGAGGTAGACAACTAGTATCCTGTGCCCAGCTTGGGGTAGGATGACATGCACTTCCAAACTTTCTGCCTCAGCTCACCCCAGTGATAACTACAGGTCTATTAATATCCCCTGAAGGAGTTTGTCAAGGCACTGATCACTCCAATCTTACAGTTTTTAACAGGATTGTATTCTAAACTTCCTAATGCTGGAAGCACAAGAAACTGATTATACATAACTGTATCCAAATCCCAAAAAAAGTTTTTATGGGCTTGTGTGCACTTCCAGTGGTTTCATAGCTCCAGAAGGGTTTTAAAATATTTAGCTCCCCATTTTTGCCTGAAATTGGCTTATTTCATGACTTGAGTGCTCCACCTTTTATAACCACCTTTCCAAGTACTTCATCATGAACCACTTAGCTTGGCATCATAAAGGGAAAGGTGTATGATTTAATATCCCTAGATCACAGAAAAAAGACATGTTTTTAATCAGGTATGTGAACACTTCCCTGGGCTATAACCTATTGGAGTACCAGAGAAAGGGGGCAAAAATGTAGAGTTCCTATTTAATCTTTAAAGGGAACTTATAGAACATATTTCCAGTGGCTACTAACTTTTAACAAGCATGTATTTGGAAGCAAACAGAAATAACTAATAGTTGCCCTCTGGAAAATTGGGTCAGACCTTGGCATGACTTCTTTGTATTTTCTCTCAGCTCACCCCAGTGACAAAGCTGAGTCTATCAATTTTTCTGTTATACATTTGGTTCTTCAATGGATGTCACAATTTCCATACCTCTCATTCAAAGAGTTCTCTTAAAGAATAAAACTAGGAATTAATGATACTTTGTACTCTTTAGTAATAATAGACCACAGAAAACAAGGAGCATGAGAAGCAAAGAGCTAACTTTAAGTATCTACCTTCCCAGGACTAACAAACTCAGCCTGAATGTTACCTCAGAATTACCTATGGATCCTTTTGTGACTTGCTGCAGAGATAGTGAGAAACAAATGCCTCTGCTTAGTTTCATTGTGAAAAAAGAAGAAACCACAATGCATATCCAACACTCCAACCTCTCTAGTTACATCTAGAATGTCTCATTTCTACTTTTTCAGTCTTAGGAAATTAACAGGATGTGGTATATCTGAAGCTCCAGTGGGCAACCACAAAAGAGACAGCACTCTGGAAAAGAATATAGATATGATAGATAGCTTAAAATCTTTGGGTGGATAAATTAGTGAAATACATGTATATGAGGCCATTCTGACAAGATTGAGAAGTAGTTTTCTGATCTAATGCATAGAATACAACAGAGAGAGTGAAATAAAATGAAAATATGGGGGAATATATACCAAGTAAAGTATTAAAATAAATCCTAGGAACTAAGCAGAGATATTTGATTCATGAAGAATTAGAAGAAACACAAAGATACTCACTGAGGTCCGGAAAACAATGCAAGAAAAATGATGAGAATTTAAGTGAAAAGATACAAAGTACCAGATGTATCACATAATCGAGCTGAAGAATCTTATAACTGAAATTAAAAATCTCATAGAGGAGTTAAAATGATTAGATGATATGGAAGAAAATATTAGGAGACTCAAAGACAGGTCACTTAATGTCATCAATGCAATGGAGCAGTGTGACACTTTGTAAAAAATTTCTGTGAATTAAGTTATAAAACAAGGTTGGAGAATTGATGCCTCTGAAAAAGACATTAAAATTGTATTACTGGCTTTGACAGATGAAAGGAAATTACTACTAATAAGCCCTGTGAATAGGTGTGGAAATATAGGCATTTGCCAGATCAATAGCTACTTACCAGGTAGTAGGAGATGTATTAATCTGCTCAAGAAAATAAACTACATCTGCTACAACAGCTGTTATTGGAGTCATTACCTTATTATGCTAGTGAAAATTAACTGTTATTCTCCAAGATCCATCTACCTTTGGCACAGGTCAAATAGGGGAGTTAAATGGGACTGTAGTAGGAACTACCACACCTGCATCCTTCACGTTGTTGGTGGTCACACTAATCTATGTAATCCCACCAGTGATGCAATATTGTGTTTGATTTACTATTCTCCTAAGCAAAGGAAGTTCTACCAGCTTTGATTTAGCCTTTCTGGCACCTTTATAACCATCAATCCACATGTTAGAAAACCAGTATTCTAAGTATTTCTATCCTGAATGTGCATGCTGGGAGTGGGGAAACAACCACAAGATGCATTACGGGACCCAGTAAACACTCCTATTCAAGTCTTGGCTAATGTTCCATAAATCACTGACCTCTCTAAGTCCCTATTTTGAACAGAGGGTAACAGTGACATTTTGAATCTCCCAGGATCAATGTCAATTCAGAGATGGTATTGAATAGTCCCCCAAAGACTAGATCATAGCCTTTTCCCTAATTTACATTTACCCTGGTTAAAGTCCATAGGCCCCTTAGGGGAAGAATGGGAGAAAGATTAACATTTTAACTTTTTGGTACTGTAACAACGTCCTTCTTCAAAAGTAACTTGCCTTCCCTTAACTTATTCCCTTGAGACTTAAACTGACTGAAGTCTTGGCATTGGCTGAGAAACTATGATTTTCTGTTATTGCACATTTGCTCTGAAATTTTTATGCTTATATAAATGGAGTATGCACTTTAATTTTCCATCATAATGACTTCTGAAAATACCATGACTGATTATCCAAGGTCTTAGATGTACATAAGTCAGAAGATTCTAGTTATTGCTTCTACTTTGCTATGCATTATGGTATGAACCAAGTTGCCTGTAGTTGTTGAGTGCTGTCACTTGGTCTCTGATACTTTAAAATCCAATAATACTCATTGCATTTCAGTTTTCTAATTGGGTAATTTCAGCTCTCATAGTAAAAAATGACATATAAAGAAGAGCAATGAAAGAGCTCATCAAGGATACTGATTCTCCTCTCATAAATCTTTCTTAAAGTAGTAATGAATGCACATCTTCTAGACCTTTATATTGTGGAGAAGAAGGTCTTATTTGCAAAATCCAGCATTCCAGTTTCTCTGAAAATTTGAGTCCCATAATCAACAGTAAACCAAGGAATATAAGGCATTTTCAGCTCATTCACAATTACAATTTGATCCTTATTCAGACAACCCACTGAATAAATTATTAGTAAATTTTTTAGCAATTTAAACTGCTACATTAAATTCAGAATATCTGCTTAACCAGCCAATATTAATAGGTTCAGCCTAGTCTAATTTTATGTTTCTTCTACCATTATCCCACATGCTTAAAATCCATTCACACACATGTTCCTCAGACCTCTGTATACATTGTAAAACTCAGGAAGTTCCTTTGGTGTAATGCACTTCCTCATGGTTCACACTTTGTAACTCTCCTTCATGAGGCTACTTAGATTTGGGTCTAGTTATAGGTCTAGAAGTAGAAGTAGGTGGTGAATGTGGGCCCTGAGGAGTACCAGCATTGTCTGGCTGGGCAATATCATCAAGAAGGATCCTTTTTTTCCACAGGCAATGAAGAATCCATTCTTTCAGAGAGATAAAGAGATCAAAACCAGAGTATGTACTTGGGGGTGGAGATGTCACTGGCACTAAGGATTGGAAAGTCGCTTCCTCTAAAACCCAACAGAATGTAGGAATTTCCCCAGCCTATTCAGTGTCCTCTCAACTGTTCTCAAAATTACAGAATGTCCTTTTTTTCCTAGCAGTAACTTTACTTTCATTGCAGACACTGTTTATGGATAAGAGCTAAAATTGCATTGTAATTCGATCTATGAGAGGTTGGAGGTTTATGGTCAATTTTCATTGACTGAAAGAGAGAAGTTTATCCTTCAGTACACACTAAGAAGACTTTAGATTGCATACGCACACCTAGGGATGAAAAATTAAAAAATGAGTTCCTGAGCTACTTCCTTTTTTTGTTCAGTTTTGAAGTATCCAGGGAACATTATTATATTTCTTAGTTGTTCAGTGAAGAAGTATCCAGGGAACATTATTATATTCCTTAGTTTTCCAAAACTGTTAAAAATATCGTTTATAGAGTCACTAAATATTTTGACTCTCACAAGTGGCATATAATGAGTGTCAAATTCATTCACTATGTATATGGCTTTAAAGCGTTCATGACATGAACTACCAGCTTTAGGGACATTAGGTCTATTCAATGTAGACAATTAACTCCAGAAACCACAAAATCAACTAAGAAAATATCAACGTACAATTTTATTTCTCTAGAACCACTTCTAGTCCCAATAGGATATCTCCATGTAAGATTATAAAAGGGGATTTCGTAGATTTGTTTACATGTTCGGAAGGTAAAACATAATGGCAATCTGCACACTGGAGAGCTAGGGGAACCAGCAGCTGCTCGGTCTAAGGAGATGGAGCCTTGAACCAACAATGTGGTCCAAGTATGTGACTGAAGCCTAGAAACTACCTGGAGAATAACTGGTCAGAGTTCATGTTAGAAAAGTGAAGGAGTTGGAGTTTAAGTCTGCTGTCCTTTGATGATGGCTGCAGCAATCTATGCACCTATTCAAGAATCATGCTTGCCTCTGTCTGGGCTCCTTCCTTTTTTGACCCTTTGCTCCATCTTGTATCCCAGTTTATTGGACACTGTTGCCCATACCAGCACTGATCTCCCTCTTTATTTTGATGTCCCAAAAAACAATTATCTCTGGAAATGCCCTCATTGACATAACCAGGAATCTCTTAATTCTAGACATCTCTTAATTAAATAAAGTTGATATTCCAAAGTAATCATAACACATTTGTATTATCATGTATTTGTGTGTTTCTGGGTTTGTGTGTGTGTGTGTGTATGTGTGTGTGTGTGTGTGTGTGTGTGTGTGTGTGTGAGTGTGAAGCTGTTTAAAGTATTTGTGGAGAAATGCTTCTCACAAAATTACTTTTCATTCCTAAATACATTACTATGCATTTCATAAGCACATGGGATTTCTCCTACAAGAATTCATTTTTATTAAACTTAAAGTAATAAATCTATGTTTCTTAATATTTAATGTTTCTTAAACCCTCTAAACATTTCTCAAAATGTTATATATTTTAATCAAATATCCAGTTATGTGTCTTGTTACTTGATATTATATACTTTTTAATTTTTTTTAAATTTAGAAGTATGACACTTTTTACCCATTAACTTTTTGATTATATATATATATATATATATATATATATATATATATATATATATATATATATATCTTATAAAATATTTCATTTCATAAATTTCATACAGATCAGAACCTATACCAAAAGAATTAAATTTAGCTAAAGTAATATTTCAATACCAGTAAATAATGTTAAGCAATTCATTTTGAATCACATCAGAAGACTTACAATTATTGATCCCAAGCTTGATTACATATGCAATTTGCAATTTATCTATTATGTAATAATATCACACTATGGGAATACACTGTTTATCACCATAGCATATCTAATATTTAGTGGTTATTGGTGACTTTTTTCAGAATATGTACTTGCTTAAAGTTACAAACAATTTATATGTTAATTTTATCTCTTCTCCTCATTTATTATTTGGGATTCCTCTATAAAAATAGACTTTTCTTCATCAGTTGTAATTTAACAAACATAAAATGATGAAAAGGATCTTTATACCTTTTTCTCTAATAACAGTACTCAATCTTGTATACAAATAGCATATATTTTCTTCATTAACACATTTCAAGTAATTTTATGTTCTTTTTTCCCCTAACTTGTGTTTTAGTTAGCATTTTTGGTGCTGTGACCAAAAGACCTGATAAAGGAAATGTAGAACAAAAACGTTTCAGAGGTCTCAATTCATAGAGAGCCAATTCCATTGCTCTGGACCCAAGTGAGGCAGCAGAAGGACAAAACAGATGAAAGTAACAAAGTAACTCAGAACATGGAAACAGGAGAGAGAGAGGGAGAGAGAGAGAGAGAGAGAGAGAGAGAGAGAGAGAGAGAGAGAGAGAGAGAGTGCAAGCACAAGCATTCAGCTCACCAGAGATAAAATATATACCTCAAAACAAACACCTTCTGGGACCTCTTTCTGCAGTCACATCCTACCTGCCAACACTTTCCTCCCAGTTAATCTATATCAGTGGGTAAAGCCAGTTTTTTAGTTACAACTCTCATCATCTAATCACCTCTGAACTTTATTGGATTATCTATCTCACATGAGCTTTTGAGAGAGACCCCATATCTAAACAAAAAACTCCTTGCCTGCCTTTTCTAACACAAAGCAAAACAAGGTAAGCAAATAACATTTATAATATTCCTGTAGCGTAAATAAATATTCAACTAAATAGGGAAAAATGCTCTTTAAGGCTGTTGCACCAATCATTTCTACATGTCTCATGTTTCTTAAATACTATCTTGCCTGATAACACAATGTAAAGAGCAATTTTGAATAGCATGTACTTATACAGTTGATCCTACATAACTCCAGAATTGAAAAGAGTTAGAGAAAATGGTGTGTCTGTAATTAAGATGTAAAAATTTTGCTTGTCAATATTCCCTGAAAAATACAGCATAACAAGTAAATATGTAGCATTTCCATTATATTAGATGTTACAGGTAAGTTAGAGATTATTTAAAGTATAAATGAGGATTTGTTTAGGTTATACACAAATACTATCAATTTATATAAGAGAGTTGAAGATTCATGGAATTCAGTATCTACTGAGGTTCCAAGCACCAGTCCCCAGCAGGTATTGAGGGAAAACTATATATTTTTATCCAAAGTTCTATATTAGAGCATTCTTAATTTTTTTCCCTAGGGCCATTATATAACCAGTCATTTGCAGAGCTGCATTAGTACTGTATATATATATATATATATCATGTGAATGGGCATACCTGGAATATTACTTCCATATTGCTAAATGCTATTGAAATCATTAAGTCCCCATTGGACCAGAAAATTGAATCAAGTTTTAGATTAACTAGTTGATATGTATTATATACCAGTGACAAATATAATTCCAAATTGTTCTTTAGTAGCAATTTGGCTTCTTGGATTTTTATTTATCCAGTGTTTGAAATCAAGTAACCCAATAATCACTATTAACATTCCAATAGTCTTTAATTTGATGATTGGCAATCTGTTTATTTCACCACCTCTAATCTTTAAACACATTTTTGGCATAAAGCATTCCAAAGTTATTTAGTACTTGACTTGCTCCACACAAATGATAGCCATCTCTTCTGACCAAAAAAAAAAGTTATTTTTAAATTGGCATATAACAATACTTTTTTAAAGTAGGTGTAGGCAATAGTAGTCCTATTCTCAACTTGTGTATCATTGTTGTCAAATTTATTAATAAAAAGAGTGGCAATACATTTTTTCCCATTTTTTGATGTTGTAAAATACATGAAAGAATCTACCAATTTAAACAATTCTAAGTATACAGTTTAATATTATTAGACACAATCATAATGTAATATAACGATTAGTGTCATCCACCTCTATACTGCTTTCAATTTTAAAAACTAAAATTTTTCTCAATTATGCAATACTTTTCTTTTTCCCCCGACTTCAGACCTAGCATCAAACATTTTGCTTTCTGTGTCTATTATTTTGTCTACTTTTATAAGTGAAATCATACAGTAAATGTCTTTTTTGTGACTCATTTCTCTTGGCATAATGTCAAGATTTACATATATTGTGTCATATGTGAGAACTGCCTTATTTTGAGATTGATTATTATCCTTTGTACATATGAATTTGTGTGTGTATATATATATATATATATATAATGCAACATATTTTAGATATGTATGTATATATACTATATATCATATTTTTATTAAAATTCATCAATTGATATTTAGCTTATCTGTATATTTTAGCTGCTGTGAATAATGCTGCTATGAACATAGATGTACTACTATTGACTTGAGAATTGCTTTCAAATATTTTGGTTATATATACTCAGAACATAATTCATAAGAATCCTACTTTTTTAGGAAGGAAATGGCATACTTTTCTCACAGTAGCTGTAACATTGCAGTTTCCTAACAGTAGTGCACAAAATGTTCCCTATTTCGATACTTGCGAAGTTTGATATAAATTTTTCTTATATTAGCATCCTGATTGCTATAAAAATATCTCACTATAGTATTGTTTTGTATTTACTGAATGACTAGTGATGTTGAACATCTATTAGTGTGCTTGTTGGCCATCTGTATACCTATATGGAGGAAATAACTGAGTCTAACATTATCCAAATATTAATCTCCTTTCAATATTCATAGGTTGAAATCTAGCCAACAAGGTGATAATATTAGGAGCTGAACAACTCAAAGTACATCAATAATGAAGGCATTAGACCAGAGACCCTACACCTACTAGAAGAAAAATTAGGCCCAAATCTCCATCCTATCTGTGTATGAACCAAATTCCTCAACAGGACTCCTAAAGCACAAGAAGCAAAATGAAGAATCAACAAATGAGATAGTATTAAAGTAAAAAGATTCTTCATAGCAAAGGAGACAGTCAAGAACATGAACAGAGAGCCTACAGAATGGGAGAAAAATTTTTTCCATCTGTACCAAAAGAAAACAAAATATAACTTAAATAACCCAATCAATAAATGGGCTAAGGAACTGAACAGGTATTTCACAAAAGAAATATGATCAGTAAACAAATATGTTTTAAAAAGTTCAACATCTCTAGAAGTTTAAAAATGCAAATTAAAACTACACTGAGAAGTGTTTGTTCAGCTCCTTGGCCCATTTATTGATTGTGTTATTTCATTATATTATTGTTAAGATTTTTTACTTTTTTATATATCCTAGAGATTAGTGCTCTATCTGATGCACAAGTGGTAAAAATCTCCCATTCTATAGGCTCTATATTCACTTCCCTGATTATTTCTTTTGCTGAGAAGAAGCTTTTTTGTTTGAATCCATCCCATTTATTAATTCTTGATTTTAATTTTGGTCTATAGGAGTCTTACTAAGAAAGTTGGGGCCTAATCCAACATGATGGATATTTGGGCCTACTTTTCCTTCTGTTAGGTGCAGGGTCTCTGATTTAATTTCTAGGTCCTTGATGTACTTTGAGCTTAGTTTTGTGCATGGTGAGAGATAGGGGCTTGATTTTATTTTGTTGCATATGAATTTCCAGTTTTCCCAGCACCATTTGTTGAAGTGGCTAACTTTTATTCAATATTTTTGGTGCCTTTGTCTAACATAAGATAACTGTAATTATGTAGGTTTGTCTCTGTGTCCTATATTCTGTACCACTGGTCTACAAATCTATTTTGGTTCCAATACCATGTCATTTTTGTTACTATTTCTCTGTAGTATAGTTTAAGGTCTGGTATGGTGATGCCACCTGCTTCACTCTTCTTGTAAAGGATGGCTTTAGCTATTATGGTTCTCTTAGTTTTACAGATCTCCAAAGATGATATACAGTCAATCAACAAATATATGAAAAAATATTCAATATCTCTAGCAATTAGAGAAATACATATCAAAATTACTCTAATATTTCATCTTACTCCAGTAAGAATGGCAGCTATTAAAAATACAAACAACAAATAAGTATTGGAGAGGATGTGTGGGGAAAGGCACATTCATACATTGCTGGTGAGACTGCAAATTGGTGCAGCCAATATGGAAAGCAGTATGGCAATTCCTTAGAAAACTGCACAATTACAACCAGAAAAGTAGATATTAGAAAAATTACCAAAATATTTCTCAAAATTTAGGTGTATTGGTGGGTCTGAAATTGGTATAGCAAAAATTTATTAGAGATTCCTTGGGATTATCCTATTATTTTTTTCTCTGTTTCCTGTATATGTTAGTGTACCAGTGTCCATGTGTGTACTTGGATGTAAATTTTATTAAGGGAAAAATTAGCTTAAGTAACCAAACTAAAATTTATTATGAATAAAGATAACAAAAAAAACTAGTAACTTGAAAGATAATCTTCCTAGTCTAAGATATTTTTAAGTAAAGGATCAGGCATGAATATTGTGTATCCATGTAGATATATGTATGTATAGAAATTTTAGTATGTAAATTTGTGTATAGAAATTTCTGTGTGAATCTACTTATAACTTCAAATACTCAACCAGATTAGAGATATTCTTGACGTATATAAATTTATTGACTTCTTTTGTTAAAATTATACAACAGTTACTAATATGGCATTATGTAAAAATGTGGATGCATAACCAATGTAATTCTGCAATCTGTATTTGGGGTAAAAATGGGAGTTCATAACCCACTTGAATCTAATGTATGAAATATGATATGTCAAGAGATTTGTAATGTTTTGAAAAATTATTTTTAAGAGCGAGCATCATTTTGATCTGATTATGTGTAGATCTGTATTAGAAATTTATTCCATTATTTTTGCTTATATTTTAACCAATATATTTTACATAATCAATAGTCCAGTTAATCATCACAATTTGATATAAATAAACCAACTGTTCATTTCTATAAAGGCTTATGTAGACACTCCAGAAAACAAATTAGTCAAGGATATCAGAGAACAATTATTGTTTTTCCCCTATTAATACTTTAATTCAATGATAGAATATTGACAATAGCCATGGGGGTATGGACAAAGTAAATAAAACAGAAACATTCTTGATGAAAAACTAGAAACATGTCATTTACCTCTTATTTCATATAGACTGATTATAGTTCATGAAAAATAAATTATGAATCCACAAACATATAGATAGTTAAAAACATAACCAGGGATAAAGTCAGTTCTTTGCCTTCATATCTCATGTACTACTTCAATTTTAATAATTCTGTACTTCAGTCTTTTGAATCTCTTGTGTCATAATCCCAAAGATCCCAATTCATTTTGGTGCCAAAAATAAATATTGGTTTTGTTCCTGCTTAAAACATCCTGAAATATGTCCTACTCATAAAAATCAAGCACACATTTACTTTGAAGTTATTTTAATAAATGCAAGTGTGTATTTATAAACATTTATTTTAAAACTCATGTTTTATTCAAATCATTAATTAAAAATTATCATTTCTGTAGTTCCTATTTTCCTGAAACTTCAAGCCACAGACATAAGTCTCATTTTTTTCAATTTTCATGATAGTAAAAAACGCTCATTGTTACTTCCTATTGGAAATTTTGTTTTATGATATTAAAATATTTTTACAAGTATTAATTTTAAAATTATAGGCTAATCAGGGACTGGATTTGTGGCTCAGTAGTAGGGCATTGTACCACATATAAATAAATAAATAAAGTTTCATCAACATCTAAAAAATAAATTTAAAAAATTATAGGCTAATCAAAAGACTATTGTACATATTTGGTAAATATTTACTACAATATCTCTTATGTAGAAAAATATTTATCATGATAAACCCTGTTTATGATAATATAAAAAAGTTAAATACATGTGAGACGCAATGGAAATTCTATTATATCCCAAACAATAAAACATGCATGCAAGCTATAATTCAACTATTTGGAGTGACTTTAGCTAATGTATAATACAGCAGAAAACATGAGAGTTAACTATTGGGAAAGAGAGGAAAAATATTAATTATTTGCAAGTGATATGATGACCTCAAAATTCCAAGAAAGTCAATGAACAAAGGATCAAAATTAATAGAAGAATTTATCAAAGTACATAGATTCAAGCTCAATATACTCATAAATATTCTTACTTCATACCAACAATAGCCAGCTAAAAATAATAGAAAAATTATCTCGCCTAAAATAACAATATTAAAACACTTCTAGCGGCTGGGGTTGTGGCTCAGCAGTAGAGTTCTCACCTAGCATGTGTGAGGCACTGCGTCCAATCCTCAGCACCACATAAAAATAAATAAATAAAGGTATTGTGTTCAACTACAACTAAAAAAAATTTTAAAACCCCAAACACATCTAATGAGAAATGCACAAAAAAACAGTTATTAAACCAAGAATAGTACTGGAAAACTATTATTTATCTGTAATAACAACATAGACTAACTGCCAAAAAAGTGATGGATAATTGTTCCAAAAATATTGCTTTAAAATGCAAATTTTAAAATTAAATCATATTTTCCCTTTGATTTAGGTGAAATATGTGATGATGTTTCTGTATTAAAATATTCTTTTCCAGCATAGTTGCTATTAAAATATTTCTCCCAATTAAAAAAAGAACCCTGACAATAAAAATTGCAATGTTCCTTGTTAGTCTTGGACCATCCCAAGGTTTATTTATAAGGAGTGATTACAGCACAATCTATGTATGTTAGGTATGCAAACAAATGACCTGTTTGTGTCTATATATGTATGTGTGCATATCACAATCCTGTATGTATTTCAACCAAAGAGAGAAAACTAGTATCAATATTAACTCATTATATCAGATGTGTCACCAATATTTACTTAATTTAAATAGGAGCTAGGCATTCAATACATAGTGAATATTTGATCAGTACAACATTTGGTCAAAAATGATAACTTTGACATTGAAGGCCAAGCAGGAAAGATATCGTACCACCTTTAGAGCATTCCTAACTGGCCAGTTTCTTTTGGATCTTTCTGAGGATGCATTTGAATAGAGGTAATATATAGCTTCTGAATAAGTCACAGTTGACAGTCATGGTCTATCTGAATGTAACTATGAAGGCTTTTATTCACTACTTTATTTATCCAATTTAAATGTAAGTATTACCTTCCATATTTTGGTGGATTGATGAAGTTGTGAGTAATACAGCCTAATGTAAAACTGAAAAACTGCAGTTTATTTGCATGTGGTATTGAAATTTAATAAGACTTTTTGTTGTATTTATATTGCTTCTTTGTTGATTTGCTTAAGTGTAAACTTTTGTCCCTTCAGAATCATACAGTACAAATGACAGAAATAAAAATCTTCTTGTAGGACATTTGGAGTTTTTAGAACACAATTTAAAGGTTAAAAAAAAGAAACAGGATATCAGACAGGTGGATCTCTCTCTCTCTCTCTCTCTCTCTCTCTCTCTCTCTCTCTCTCACACACACACACACACACACACACACACACACACACACACAAACACACACACTATGTATCTGGATAGCTGTTCCCATTGCAAAACTTGTTTCCATATTTCTAGTCTATTGCAATGGTAAATAATTTCTAATTTTTTAAACCAAAATAAATCTTGGACAATTAAGATCATCATTTAATATCCTGATGTTGAGGGCCACAGCCTAGTCAGAATGACACCTGGCATTTTGCCAGAGGGAATGGTTGAAAGGTGCCATCAGCAAGCCATTGAGATGATGATGGTTAGTTAAGCTGTGTATTCAGTTGTATATTAGACCTTTCCGGCAATAGGGCAGCTCTTGCTGCCTCGAGCACCCACTACTTTGGAGTTGAGTTGTCATGGGGTTCCCAGAGAGTTGGGGCGGGAGCCCTGTGGAGTGCTGGAAGAGTAAGCGAGGAGTGTGCCTGGAGTGCTGGTGGAGTTTGGGCAATAAAGCTTTCTGTTTGATATACAAGTGCTTTGTGGCAGCTTAGTGATTTGTGCCCAGTCAGACTGCAGCATCCTGACTTCACATTTTTGGGGAAAAAGTTCACTCATAAATGCTTTTTTTGCTAGAGTATGATAGACTTGAAAAAGAAAGAAAACTAAATGAAAAACAGTCTAACATTTTCCATCATTCTTTTTTTGCCATTATTAATAGCACCAATAACTAAGCATACACATATGTGATTCCTAAAATCATTTTGCATATTTTATTCTAATTTTCAATTAAGGTGGAAATATTCCATTTAAGACAAACTGGAAATACTTTAAAGACACAGCCTTTTAAATAATTGGGTTTATTAAAAATCTAATTATTTAAAATCTCCTAATGAGTTATATAATTCTATAAATAACTTGATTATGAAATTATTTAAAATTAAATCTCAAACGGATGAACAACATGAGAAATGCACAGGTAGTATTTAAGTTTAATATTCATTTTTAGTTGCTATAAATTGATTATGAGATATGGCCTATTCATTTAAATTGAGGCATCACTTAGGAATTGAACAGTATAAATATTTAACATTTTAAATTTTCTGAAAAGTAAGAAAAAGTTGTACAGAATATTTGAGAACTTACTACTAACAAAATATTTAGTATTCTTTTATTGTCTGATTTAAATTTCATATGTATTTAGAAGTACATACTATGGTTTACTTTAATCTTGTACTATTAAATAAGGCCTTCCAAATTTCTTATATATCTGCAACGTTAATTGAAGAAAAGAAACTTTAAAATGTTTGTTTTTTACCTTCCAAAGTAAAGCTAATTTAACTCTGGATAATGGAGAATACATATAATATTCCTATCAAACTTCAATAAGCTTTTGATGGAAATTTAATTATATTAAATCTTTTTATCTAAAAAATTATTTTAGTTGCCTTGATTTAAACTAATTTACTCTAAATTGGGATACATGCTTTCTGAATTTAATCTCCAATGATTTAAAGCAAGAAAAAAATGGTTTTTAAAAAGTCTTAAGTGTGATAGAAAACAGAGCAGATTTTAGAAATAGCTAATATTATGTACTAAATGTCATAGTCAAAGTCACATATTAGATGCCATAAGACTTACCATCAAACTTGTATAACTTGAAACATCCAAGAATTTAGATCATAGAACAAGATAAATTTATACATGTAAGTCATAAGTTAGGACAAAAGCAAAGAATGAATAACAGTGGAACCCTTCAGTGGGCTCTTTTATTTTAGTTGGCTTTTTAAAGAAATCAATGAGGTGCCTTCAGGATAAAGGGAATTATACTGAAGTGGACTATTTTATTAATATTTTATAATGGAGTAAAGATTTTTTTTTAAAATAGTCACTAATCTGAAAATGAGTACAGGAGTTCCACCTTGACAAGCAGAATGTCTTAAAATAAATACTGGGGGTGTAGTAAAACTCATTAGAAAATGCATGGAAAAAAATTTCCCGTTTCACTTGACAGCTCACTCTAACATTATCAGCTTCCTCCTGGGTGTTGGAATTAATTCTGCCACAAATATATTTAGTATGTTTTAGGTCCCCTCCCCAGTAGATTCCATGCTTCATTCTTCAAGATATTGCTCTTTTTCTACATCTCATGCTGTGTAGAGAACTGAGAAGATATTGAAGGAAAACTGATTCCTTTGGATAGTAGACATAATCTGTTCAATTGTTTTTGGTACAGTTGCTTCTTTTCCCCAAGGAATTTTTCAGAGAGTTTCTTGTCTTTTTTAACCTTGCTCTAGAAAGCAAATTTGTATGAAATTTTATGTATTCTGTTTCCAGTGTGAAATGCACTAGGACTAATATTGCTGTTGTCACTCATGTTCTAAAGAGTACTTATTTCATACAAATAAGAATTATATTTCTAAAATGTTTTTAATGATCAATATTGGAAAAAAAAAACTTTTTTCAAATGTGTGAATTACATGACTTTTACATAGACTTTCTTGTTTACAATTTTGGTCAATAATGTTCCAGGGTTCTATTTTCCCCTCTGAGGTTATGTAAGCTTTTCCTTGATAGGATTTCTTATGCTTAATGAAGACAAAATAGAAACTTATGTATACAAAATAACAAAGTAGGCTTTTAGATGTTTTATCCTAAACTATAATTTGTAGGGGCTAAAGAGACTTATTTATTTCAGTTGGTGATCATGCCCTTTTTTCTTAATATCATGCCCTCTTTTTTTAATAAAGAGAAAAATATCTGTTTTTTTTTTGAGAATGCCTTTCTTTCCATTTCAAAAACTTTGGAGAAATAATAATTTTATGGAATATTTAGACAATGACTGTGATATATTCAATTACTTGTTGCTTTTACTAGACCACATTGAAACAGCTGTATCATTTCTCTCTGCTGGATGATTGAATAACAGATTGCTGCTTTCCTAGCAAGATGGAATACAAGTTCCGCTTATTTAATTAAGATGATCTTTTGGGGCTGCAGTTATGGCTCAGTGTTAGAGCACTTACATAGCATGTGTGAGGCACTGGGTTTGATTCTCAGCACAACATATAAATAAATTAATAAAATAAAGGTCCATCAATATCTAAAAAAGTATTTTTAAAAAAAGATTGTCTTTTAAAAGTTTAACAGGCTGTGTACAGAACATTTTCTTGTTGCCAGTGTGCCTCCCATGTTGCACATTACTAACCAAATGCATTTTCAGCAGTGTTCTCTTCTGTGCACAGTATTTTATCACAAGACATATGGAGCACATTACAAAGAAGATTTGGAAATTATCCTTATCACTACAGAAAACAAGCTTTAAAATTAAATATCATCCCACAACACAGGTTACCAAATTCCTTTTTTATACACAATGCTAAATTTTTCATTGCTTTATGAATTAGTAAACTTTTATTTATCATAAGAATAAATAGGACAATGCAAGTTCTAATTTCAAGTAACTTTCTCTGATATTTTCTTTGTATGATTAGTGACTAATTTATATATTTTAAATTTATTTGATAAAGATCTATTGAAAACAATCAAGTTGACTCCATGTTAAAATTTCAGAAAATACTATAATTCTAGCCTACAATGAGTTATTCTGTTTCATTTTAAAATTTAGTTAGTTAATATTTTATTTTCAACTTAAAATTACTTTAATTAGATCTTGATAATCAAGGTCTAAGTCCTATTAATTGTTTCTCTCTTTTGTAATCATTTTTCTTTCTGGTGCCTATATTTCTCATTTTAAAATAAATATATTAAATAGAATATCTTAAATGCACTTTCATACTATAAACTTTGATTTATAAATGAGATTATAAACTGTACTAAGCTCATAATTAACATTTTTTTCTTTGCTCTCTCAAAGATTATTTCAAAGATTTTGAAGACTTATACAAGACTGTTTCTTTTCAAGTCCCTGCAGAATCCAAAATTACTAAATGCTGATTGACTTAAAAACTAATTTTGTATATATAAAATCACACACTAATATTAGTTGTTGAGAGACCCTTTTAATAATTTATATATATTCAGTGCTGAGAATTGAATCCAGTGCCTCACATATACCAGGCAAATGCTTTACCAATGAGCAACATTCCCAACCCTAAAAGTTGATTTTGAAGCTGTTCATCCCTTCATAGAGCAGATATGTATAATAACTTCTGGCCATCTTCATAGAGGAATTTTTTGCAGAGAAATCAACTTTAGTTGTGTGTTCTATAGAATGGGACCCAGAACTTTGGCCTAGATTTACACACACACACACACACACACACACACACACACACACACACACACACATAAACATCCCCCCATAATTTACATATCATCCTTTTATGTAAACTATAACAACACTTTTTCAGTACCCATTCCAGTACCATGCAGTGTTCTGGGGGTAGGAAAATAAGCATTGAAAGGTCAGCCACATTTTACTCTCTTTGAGATTCTTTGGAAGTATGCATACGTGGATGAGGGTGGGAGTGGGACTAGACAATAAGTAATTGAGCAACTAAGCAGGGAAAATGCAACAATGAAGGGGGGGTGAACAACTTAAGAGACAGGGTAATTGTCAGAGTACTTTGCATCTGGTAGTCTGTGTAGTAAACTCTGAAAATGTGGTCTTGATCATACTTATCGAAACTGGAAATGTCACAGCTCCTGAAACACAGATGGTACAGTTATCAAGAAAAGACCATGTCAAAAACATCTTGGCTTTCTATTGCTGATGAGTTGCAGAAGTTCCTTCCCAATCTGACTAACCATTAGAAATTATAGTGCGTCAGAACCACAGGTAGTGAGGATAGAACCATGGACTATGTACTTTTAAAATTTTCAGAAAATGAATTGATAGGCAATCATATTTGGACATCCCATCAGTGTTGAATGATATTTGACTTTATAACATGACACTACCTGTCATCCTAATCTGCTGTGTACAGTAATCCTACATGTCCTCTGCACCAAAACACACACTAATGATGTCAACAGGTACTACCCACATATCTCCACCAGGCAGTAGAATGAATGTTCTTTTGATTGTCTGTCTTCTCAGCAAAAATATTCTCCTCATTTTTCTTTTCTTCCCCTGTTGTTTGCTCTCCCTTCTACTACCTCAATATTACCCTGGTTGAATCTCATTGTCTGTCCCAAGTCCAGATAACTTTAATCCTCTTGTCATGTCTTTAATAGTGGCACAGGAGTTCAAATTCCTTTATGCTCCTGTAGCATTATTGGTATGTTTTAATTGCAATATTTCTCTTCTATTATTTTAATTCTAGCCTTTGTTTAAAATAAGATTTAGTAACTCTAATTAAACAGTCAAGTTAATAAAATTAGAGAACATAGAAGTGGATCACAGATATTTTCTCTGGGTATTCAGTTAGAATACCAAACTCAAAGATTGAAAATAATTGAAAAAGTTCTAGAACAACACGATTATTTATTATACTCACTTAAACTTATGTTAGACCTCAGTCATAACTACATTTATTTTTTCTAAATTGTTTTCACCCATCAGTTTTATTATTGGCCCTGAGTAAACAACAATAGCATTACTACTAAATGTTTAAAAAGGAAAATGGTGAATATAAATATGATGTATTTGTTGATTTGTTTTAATTCACTTTTTCATATCATCTTTTTTATTAATTGAACAGAGTGTCTCCTAAGAAGCTTCATGGGATCCCTAAAGTCACTTATTCACCCTACATTAAATTGCAGAATATTGTTCTCTAGTATAAAAGTAGCTACTTTCTATTATTTATCTTCAAGGTAACAGGCCTATAATTTACACAATCCTACCACTAGAATTTTGCTGCAATAGTTCATCATAAAGTTGTTGCAGTGCCTTCAGAAAACCAACCTCTCAAAAAGTTTAATGTTACAGCTAGGTTTTTATCACAACCCAGTTAAGCTGAATTGCCTATATTGGTTATTGATTATTAAAGCTATTGATACTGTTTTTAAGGTAAGTAAGCAAATACTCTGGAAATTTCCTTAATTAGTTTGACCTAGTGATATATTTTTGCATAATATGTCATTCATCCTATGACATCAAATACTTGTCTTTTCTGTGTCATGTTTTCTCTCATTTCCTTGAGATATTGCAGTGCTATAGGAAAATATTATTTCTTTCTCATAAGTTTTCATTAGTACTATTTGCATATTTAAGATGAAGTATTTATCATTTGATATAATTAGTATGTAAGAAAGCTCAAGAACCATTTTTTTAGATGCTGTTTACATCTTTTAATTAGAATGCGAGGTTACATATATTCTTAAATTTTTTCTCTGATGGCATTTATGTGGTTGAATTTTCTCCTAAGAGCAGTGTATACCTGAATTTTACTGTAGTAATTTTTTTAAAATAATTTTTTTAGTTGTAGATGAACACAATACCTTTATTTTGTTTTATTTTTATGTGGTGCCAGGGATCAAACCCATGCCTCATGCATGCTAGGCAAGCACTCTACAACTGAGTCACAACCCCAGCCCACTGTAATAAATAATTTTTTAAAATGCCACAGCTTTTAGGAAAGTGGGAAGTTTTATTGGTGTTAACTGAAACTATTTAGAATTAATGTATATCTAATTTAATGTGTTAATGTGTATGTATTTGTTAATGTTCTGAGAGAGATGTGTTCTAAAGTCACACTTTCCAAGCATTGACTTTGATTTTTAATGTGAATTATTAGAATCCTACTTCAGTTTTATTATGCTAGCTTTGATAGAAACTTTTATTTCATGTCTTCTTGGAAGTTTCTAGAATACATTCATAAGTCTCTGCTTTCATGAAGAACATGTAAAGAGAAGGAGTCCCTGAATGATTTTTCTCAGAGAAATGGGAATAGTGTGACATTTTGCAGCAGGAGGGGTCATTTTAATTTATTTTAGGAAGCTATTGTTACCTCTACAGAAGCAACATTACTACCCAATCACCAGAGAATCTTTCTTTTGTTTTCCTTGTGCAAATATGTCAATCAATCTCCTTTTGAATTTTCTATCACTTTTAGGTGTTTGTATCAATAGATTATTTTTTATCTAGGCAAACCATCTTCTGCCTTGTAGACTGCATTATTCTCCATTGCCTTTTATTTTTGAAGTACTTATTTACATGATTTCTTTCTCAAAAAATTTTAGTTACTATAATTTTCATTAAAGTTAGAAGTAAATAAGGTACACGTGGGCCATCTCTGAGCATAAGGCAATGTAATTTTCATCGTCAGGGACTATTTATTTAGTCATGTTTACCACTAAATTTTTTCTTGAGGATTATGTATATTCTTTTTTTTATTTTTAATTTTTCTTTCCTTTTTCTTCTTTTTCTGAGGAGTGGAATTGGAAGTGGGAGAGTTAATTCAGATTGGTTTATTCTCAAAGTAAATCACTGAAGCTCAAGAAAAAAAGATATTTTATTTGCTTTTATAGATAAATTTTTAATTAGATTTTAAAGAATTATTTTTATGGATATATATTGAGTGTATGTGTGTGTGAGTGTGTGTGTGTGTGTGTTGTGGTTTGAACCTGGGGCACTTAACCACTGAGCCACATCCCTTTCCTATTTTGAATTTTATTTAGAAACAGTTTCTCACTTAATTGCTTTGTGCCCCACTGTTGCTGAGGCTGGCTTTGAACTCCCTATCTTCCTGCCTCAGCTTCCCAAAAAGGGATTACAGGCTCGTGCCACTGTTCCTGACTCAATTATAATATTGTTTTTAATTTCAGTTTAACTAGTGAAATCTTAGTAAAATATCTACTTATACATTGACTGAAATAAGTCTACTTATACACTGACTACCTCTCTAAACTAAAAATAGGTTAATATTTATTAACCTGTCCACTAATCCCAACTTTCATCTATTTATCCTGTCTCCCCTCAAGGCTCAGGAAATGCACACTACTGAAGTTGGAGGAACTAGGAGAGGACCACAAAAATGGTATCCTCCAGAACACAATCCTGGAACTTTATAAGGTATAGAAACTGTCCATGTCATTTGGAGTGTTCCATATGTTGGGTTAGACCTGGAGGCTAAATTTTAACAGGGAAAGAAAAGTAAGAATTCAGAAATCTAAGGAAATACAATATAATTCCAGTGGAACATTTAGTCAAAAAACACATTAAAAATGATATTCCTCAAAAGTTTCTAATGAACTGAATGATCTCTTCATCATATTTATAATCTCTTGTACACACATCCTGATATAATGGTTCAGGAACCATTTGTTCAATAATCTCATTTTATAATTACAGGTATTTAAAATGTTTGTCCAACACCTATAAGATACAGGATACATACTTCAAGTAAGTGGTGTCTTTTTTTTTTTTTTAGTTTCTTTGGTTAGCTGGACTTATTTTTTTGTAACCAGCATTTGTTGAAAGATCTCTTCATTTGGAGACAGATATTAACTTAGAATACCATATAATTTTCTGAAGATTGTTTGCTGGTAATGAATTAGTCACTTTCATGTAAGCTGGACTCAAGCCAGTGATTTGGAGTAATAGTAACTTTGTCTCATCAATCTCATGAACCATTTAGTCCTAATTCCAAAAGCAGTTTTAAGTCTATTTCTAGATGTGTATTCTATTTTGATATTATGTCAATCAAACATGCTCTCAAAGGAAAGCTGAGTGAATGGTTCAATTATGGTCGGTGATGTCTTTCCCCTCTATTTCAGGACCAGTGCTTCTAAATTACTGTGGGCAAAACTTGAATATTCCCTGGGGGGGGGGAGAATAATGGAAGAGGAAGAAAAAGAGATTTGCTACTCTAGATTTAGAGTTCAGTATTTTAGTTTTAATCCTTATTCCCTTGACTACATATGTGGAATCATTGTATTATTTATTTGTGACTTACCTACAATTTAGGACAATGTATTTTTTTTGTGCATCAAAAAATTTGTTTCTGATAAAAACGTAATTTTTTTGTTAAAAATCTCACATACTTTTGCAGAATATACATCATGTAATTATAAAAAACAATACATTAAATAACAATAATCAACATGAAATTTTTGTGCAAGCATGAGTTAAATATGAGGTGTTTTCTCTTTTTGCTGTTTTAAGCTTTCTATTAAACATAAAATGTTTCCTTTGGTAATAATTTTTTAATGAAAGAACTAAAAAATAAATCCTGAATTAAAATATTTAATTGTCATAGCTATTTACAATTTTCACTCTGTATGTTTTATCTACAGATAGGAGCTATACTAAGGAAATAGATATCAATGATACTTCTCACAAAATCCTCCTCTCTAAAAGCCAGGAATCAGTTGATGTGGTTCTCCTGAACCTGATGACAGCTGCTGTAACCTCAGCTGCGGGTTGCTATTTCTTCCCAGAAATTTTTTTTTATCTGTATTTTCTCCCAAATTTAACAGTTTCATACTTGTTGATAACAGTATTCTCATACCTTCACATTCCAGTGTTTTTCCTTTAAACTTCTCAAAATTATTGTATTTCCATTTTTGCAATAAGCATTTTTTCTAAAAGTATTTTACAGACATAAATGCTCACAAAATATTAAATAGTAACATATTAACTATCTTTTAAATTATGCATCCTATATTATTTCATCACCTGGTACTCTTTTCCCTCCTCTCCCTACTAAACAATATCATTTATTTAGAAATGTGGTGATTATGTGATCTAAAATCATTGATTTTTCAACATAAGCCTAAAAGCTTGAATGTGAAATGTGAACAAACTAGAGAAAATCAGTGTGAAATTCTCTTGGATTCATTCAACACAACTTCCAAAATGTGTAGCATGGCTATACTTCAAATCAAATTGTTCTCATGGAAATATTAAATTCAATTCCTCTAGGTTGTCTAGGACCTTTCCTTAAAATATCATTGAATGCAAAAATTAGTTTTATTTCTTATCTTCTAAACACCTTACCATAAGAAAAAGCAAAGGGCTGGGGATGTGGCTCAAGCGGTAGCGTACTCGCCTGGCATGCATGTGGCCCAGGTTCAATCCTCAGCACCACATACAAACAAAGATGTTGTGTCTGCCGAGAATTAAAAAATAAATATTGAAAACAAATTCTCTCTCTCTCTCTCTCTCTCTCTCTCTCTCTCTCTAAAAGAAGCAAAGTTTACTTTACTATTTTAATAGAGTCAGTTTTCAAATAAACATTACTTCTATGCCACCAAAAAAAAAAAAATCTTTATTTTTTTCTCACTCTATTTTGACCTATAAAATGAAGCAAAGTTAAGGGGAAAATACAGGAAGTATACTGTTCCCTCTAATTGATACTAAATGCCCAAGATAAATAGTCCCAAGGTGTGGTTTATAAAGAAAATATAATTTAATTCATAAAGTTTTAAATAGGTTTATAAATCACAGCATGAGATATGGTTTTAAAAACAGATTGTATTAGATTGTTCTCAGATTCCTAGATGGAATGAGCATGCACCTGACTTAATATAAAAATCTTACTTACTAATTAACACTTTCATAGTTTTTTCATTTTCAGTTTTCAGGAGAAAAACTTTTTTGTTTTTGGATGCCTGCTACAATTTGTGATAGCATCATAGCATGATGATTACTTGGATTAGAGCCATAGTATATTGGGGTCTAATCTTCACCCTTCGGCTAAACAAGTTACTTAAGATCTCTGTGTCTCAGTAATGAGTGTAAAATAGAGAAAATATTAGTATCATCCTCATAAAGTTTTTACTTAAAAATATATTTAAGGCACTTAAAATGTATTATAGAGTCAGTAGCATAAACTCCCTAAAAGAAATCTTATATAATTAACACTTACAAAATACTTTTTAAAAGCTTTTGGTGATGAAAGTTATTCATTATGTATTATTATAATTTTAAAAAAATAAAATATTATATCAGAATGAGAAAAGAAGGAGGAAAGTAAGGGATGGAGGTAAGAAATAAGAGAAATAAAATTGGAAAGTGAAAAATTCAGAAAAGATATTTGTATCAGGACAAGTTCTTATAAAATGTAGTTATAGGCATGTGATTTTGGGTCAAAAAATTTCTTTTAAAATTAATTTTATATATGATAAAAGGATAGAAAACTCTAATAATAAATTACCTACCAGTAGTGCCCCCAATCTTTATTCTTCAATATTGTAAAATCTGTGCTCCATTCTTTTGTCTTAATAACTATGACCTCAAGGATCCATCAGAATATTTTCCATGAATTACCATATAGATAGTTCTGAGTTTATTTTTTGTGGTAAATCTAAAATCATGGACTCATGAGATTTTGAGATCTTTGAATAATGGTGTTATGTATTATAAGAAGGAAGCGTGATTAATTTTGCCAAAACAAATAACAGAAATTTTAAAGCTCAGTGTGAATTGCACTTAGAGTATCATAATTTAACTGAAAATAAAAGCAATAGAATTGAACTTGTGTATGATTGTTGTGAAAGCTGTTAATATCTAATAATTTTTGTGGGCTACGACATTTTTAATTAGAAACCATTGATCTGTCAGTAAGATTACTATTTGTTTTTGGTTTTTTTAAATCATTATATCAAAGGACATGGAATTATATTTTCTTTTATATAATAGCATGCATATAAATAAAATAAAGTGATATGATAGTAATAAAGTTAAATTCTTAGCATCATCTTCAAAGGAAAATATATCAGAATTTATAAGAAGTAAACTTCACCCAAATTTGATAATCTTTTAATATTTGGTGATGATTTTTGAATAGTCAAATTAATGATTATGGAAAATATATGTTCTTAAAAATTATGAAGAAAATGGTGTAAATGTAAATCTACCTTTATACAACTATAAGATTTTCCCTAAAGCAATGAACAATTTATAACTCCAAAATGACGTATCTTTGAAAGATTAATCTATTTTTTGTCCTTTAGTGAGCTAATAGCTTTCACTTATTAAATATTCCCTTATGCAAAATTACTGCTTTTACCATCCCATCTCCTATTTTAAAAGCCCTACTTCACAGTTATTAGGAGATATCTAAGTGAAAAATAAGCTCAGTGAATGGCTGTTCAATTAGGGTGTAAAATCTTTTTAAGTACCATTTCAAAATGTCAGACTATGTACTTGATAAAACTTAGAGGAGGTCATGTGCCAAAGAATTACTCATAATGATTTAATTCATTCATTTAATAGATTATAGTTTCCACTCTTCTATTGATGCACTGTGCATTTATGTGTTTAACTCCCATTAACGCTAATGGTACCTTTACACATAAAGCAGAAATATCTTTAAAAGAAATAGTGTCCTTTTTAATCTGTTAACTATCTACTCCCTTTACTCTCCAGACCTATGTACAATTTTGGATTGAAATAAAAAATTTGAAAATTGTACAATAAGGACGTTTGAATTATTGATAGATTTACTTTAGAGAGATATCTTTAGCACTTAAAATCTTCTAAGTGTGATTGTCTTACAAACTCAGAAATGTATTTCTTTTCTGAATGTCATTATTTAGAATCAAATTTACATGTTGCTTAATGAATCATCATAGAACATTCATACAAATCCTATTTGTATAAATAGTGTTACCTTAATATCTTGACAGCCCCTCTCAATGTAGACGCTAAATTGTACAAGAGATACTTGATACATATTTAAATTTCATAAAATTCATACTTGAAAAAGTTTCACTTGTCCAATATATCACAAACTTTAGTTTTAAAATTTTTTGAATAACTGAATTTACTACTAAAATAATGCCCTCTAGTACCTGTATCCAAATACGACAAAAGTGTTCTGTTTAAAAATTAAAATTTCTTTAACAATTGATTTTTTGAATTCTTATCCAGTGTTTCCTCCACTTCACTCAATTTATTTGTTGTGAGAGTTTTAAACCTTTGGAGGCATTTTATTGTGTTGCTCTTTTCCTATTGTGTTTCTGTGTTGAAATTTGCCCTTCTATTGTGAAGGATATCTCTACCACAGTTAAGTGAATGCCTTTTTGGTGAACTACTTTCTCTTTATTATGTGTCATGAGCTAGGAGTGCATCTCAGCCTCATAACACCTGCTCAACATAATAACAGTGCTATGATCTGTCTGTAACCCTGCTTAGATAGGAGATAGTAATTTACCACGTCAGAAAAAATTATAAAACTATACAGCTATACAAGCCATAAAATTTTATATAAAATATTGTTCATGAATCCACTAGTCTAAAAGTGGAAAAGGATAGCAATATTCTGAAATAGTCTGAAAAACAAGATATTAAAGAGTGTCAATTTATATTGAAAGTTAATAGGACATAGAAAGAAACAACTAAAAAATAACCAACCAATAAACCAATAAATCAAAGAAGGGGAAAAGACACAGGTAGGGAATACAAGAAAAGAGGGGAAAAAAGACAAAAGTGTAGAAAGTATAAAAAGGGGCATGAATAAAAAGGTTAGAAAATACAAATTCTGTTAACCCATTCAAAATAAAAAAATACATAAAATTGGATGAAAGTATACATTATCAAATAATAGTGGGAATGTATCAAATCAACACAAAAGAATACCAGTGAAATTTTAAAAAAATAACAACTAATACTAGAGAGAATTATATTATTTCTTGCTAAACTCTATGATGTGGAGAAATTCTTTTCTTTTGGGGGCTTCCAGGTTTGGATTCCATCAGGATTTTGGAGGCATTAGTTTTTGCGAGATAAATGCATATGCCTCAAACCCAGCCCCACATGACTACAGCTACCATCCAGTTGGTTCATCAAAGTAGGATGGACTTCTAGGTTATATCTCTTATAACATTATTAGATTATAACCTTCTTAGGTTATACCTCTAATCATTTCACCTCCAGCTTTAACTCGGGAGCTTTGGGGGAACACCTCATATGCAATTTATAATATTCTATCCCTGGTCCCCAAAACCTCATTGCCTTCTCATAATGAGAAATGCATTCAGACTACTCCAAGAGTACCCATAGTCTTAAAACAGTATTGCCCCCAAATCCAAGTCCACCATCTCCTTTGAGAATTAAAGCAAACTCTTTACTGTGACTCCTTACTAAAATCAATAGCAGGCTACATATATTCAATATGTAGTAGCACAGGATAAAATTTTCCTTTTCAAAATGGAGAGATAGAAACAAAGAAAGAAGGGATAGGACCAAAGAAAGATATAAATCTAACCAGGCAAAAATTTCCTGTACCTCCACTCCCAGCATCTGGGCACATGGTAATGAGAAGTTCTCTTCAAAGGGATTGGCAGTCCCATTCTTTGGATCTACTGGAGAGATTATTCATGGCCTCTTTCTTATTAGCATACCTCTCGCCACAGCCAGCAGATTACCTGGGCAGATGGTACACATTAGTGGCATTTCTTAATTCCTGGAGTCTACACTTTAGGTTTGATTCCACCTTCACATCTTCACACATCACCAATTCAGGGAAAGCCCACAGGGATTCTGACCTTGCTACTCTTCACCTAGCCCTCCAGGCCTTCCTTTAAATCTTGGTGGAAGCCTCCATGACCCTCTATTACCAGCATCTTGCATTACTAAAGAACAAGCACCTTGTGCACAATGTCAGGGTCTTCTGCCAGCTTAAGCAGTAACTAGTTACCCTGGTACCAGAGCTGCAGTGACCTCTGATCTGCCTGGGTGACTGCATATGGTGAACCAAATTCTGGGCAAACAACTTCTAGATCATGCTGTATAAAAAGGATTCCCCTGTGGTTTCTTCTAAAAGGAACAGTTACTGTTACATCTTTGAACCTGAGATGAATTCTTTAGCAGATGTAATCTTTTCAACAACCACACCTTCCTTGGCTATACTTTTATATGCACTTTTCTAGCCAAACTGCAAATTTTTAAAATCCTTCAGCTTTGTTTTATGCTCCCAATTATCACAGTAAATATGGCTAAAACCCTAATAGCAATATCCATGCTACAGCCTGAATGCTGTTATCTTGAAATTTCCTCTTCCAGATTAATTATTCCATCACCTGTTTTCCTGTAAAGTCTCAAGAGGTGGGTAAATATATATACACATTTTTTCCAGAATATATAACACAAATGCCCTTTAGTCCAATTCCCAAAAGAATTCTCATTTTCTGATATAATCTCATGAGCACAGTCTTCGATGTCTGTAATCCTATCAGTATCCTGCTCTTCTGAGTTCCCACAGAATTACCTATTTATCTCCACTTACAATATATTCTCATGTTTCTCCAGTCTGCATCTCCAAACTTTTGCAAAGTGCTCCCACAAACCACTTTTGAAAGTGTCTGAAGTTATAGTTAGATTAATCACAGTGACAATCCCACTTCTCAGTACCAAAGCTGCATTATCCAGCTTTTCATTGTTGTGATCAAAAGACTTGACAAGAACCACCTAGAGAATGACATTTTTATTTTGGCACCCAGTTTTGGAGGTTCAGTTCATGGGCTGTTGATTCCATTGCTCTGGGCCTGAGATGAGGCAAGTGTCATGGCAGAAGGGCATAGCAGATGAGCACTGATTTTCTCATGGCAGTTAGGAAGGAGAGAGAATGAGGTGGAAGGGGCCCACAGAGAAGATGAACCTTTCCAAGACATACTCCCAGAGGCCCTCCTCTTCCAGTCTGACAGAACATACCTACTATTACTATCCGGTTCACCATTCAAAGTAAGACTGATTAGGTCACAGCTGTCAGAATCTAGTCATCTTACTTCTGAATATTTCTGCATTTTCACAGGAGTTTATAGGGAATAGCATGTATCTAAACTTGAATACCTTTATCAAATTATTTCATTGTTCTTTTTTCTCTCAATGTTGATTGTATATTTTCTTTTTACCCTGATTGGAATATAAACTTCAAAATGACAGGATTTTTAAAAATTAATCATTTCTCTTAATGTAACAACATATAACAAGTAGCTAGAATAATTTTCAATAAGTGTTGTTCAATGTGTTTTGTTGGTTTATTATTTAAGTAGTTTTCAATAGTTTGATTTGACAACTATTAGAGTAGCAACCTATGGGGCCTAAAATGAATTTTATAGAAGACAACTCATTTAACAATAATTTTGTTTAAATCAGCTGGCTATCTCCTACACTGTGTCCATTGGGAAAAGAAAAAACTGTCACAGAAAATTGGAGAGGGAACTAGGAAAGCTAAATTCTGTTCTCAGCTCTGTCACTAACCTAAGATAAACAAGGTCACATATTCAGGTTTGAAATATTTTTACCTCTGTGTTATGAATAATATGGAATGAACATCAATGAGTTTTCTCCATTTCTACAATTCCCTCTCTGAGCAAGCCTTCTCTAAATGTAAAAAAAAAAACTTACAAAAAAGTTTGAATAAATCCATCCACTGGGATCAAAATGCAATTTGGCATAGCTCAGTAAGCAATCTGATGCTATACCAATTTGCAAGGTTCTGCACTCCAGTGAGCACCACAAAAGCAGAGCACAAGATGGGGAAACAATGAACAAATAAATGAGAGGAAATTGGCATAGCCAATATTTGAGATAATTAATAGAGAACTTAGGTGGTAAAGAGCTCCTGTATTGAGAGAGATGATGGTAAAATATTTTATGATAGTTCTAATTTACTGACCAGGCTTAAGCAGTTTTTTTAATATCATAAGAGTTATAAAATAATTTGAATGAGTAGAAATATAGCAAGCCTTGGAATGATATAACCTGCTATTTTAGATTTTCTTCTTTAAATAATTGAGATCTATATGTCATGGAAGATATGAAAATAAGTATCTGAAATTAGGGTGCTTTTAACTGTAAGGGGATCATTTTAAGTGGCAATATAACACATTAAGTGAAAAATTTTTAAATGAACATACAGTTTTCTTCAGGATTGCAGAGATAAAAGAGACTATGCAAACAGAACACATCCAGTAAAGCTTCACTTGTGGGATGTTGAAAGGGCATTTTAACTTGTATCTGTTTACTTTCTATTCCCACTTTCTTTAATTCTTATTGTTGTTTTACTATTTCTCTTATTTAGTACTAAATATAACAATGTTATAACTGTGTGCATTATATGTCTTTAATTGTCATTTGTATTCATATTACAAACTATGTATTGGAAACTAATAATAAGTGATATCTCTAATCTTTTGTTAAGCAGAGGGTGATAGTTCTTTACTTGAAAAGAAGGGATAAAAACATTGATTGATTAGTCAAAGTGCTTTTTATTATAAAGCTAATCATTAGGTAACTTTAAAAAGTATTTTTAGGGAAGCATGATTATCTGGCTGAAAGTGACTTTGTGATACGGTAAAAGTACTAAATATTCCATACAGTTCATACTTCAAATTTTAAATTTTGATCTTTTCTTTGACTAGTGATCTGTGGTACACAATATTCTTTTTAAAAATATTTAATTGATTTTATTTTGCAAAAACATGACAGTGGAATGCATTACAATTCTTATTACACATACAGAGCACAATTTTTCATATCTCTGTTTGTATATAAAGTATGTTCACACCAATTCATGTCTTCATACATGTACTTTGGATAATGATGTCTATCACATATTCTTTGGAGGTGCTGAGGGATAACAGTGAGCAGCAGCTGAGGGTAGCACCAGACCAACCACACAATCAAAATAATAAATAGCCATTACTCTGCAGTAAAATATTTTGATGAGTTACAATGTATTGTAGGCTAGATTATTGAATGCCATTTAGATTTACTTCTTTTTATTTACGTAAAGTATTTTTAACTTATGATTTTTGAGGAGACAGGTAACCTCAAGTAATAGAGCATCTGTAGAAAGACTTCCTAATCCATCTTGCCTCTGTATTAGGACAAGATAAGAACTTATGGAAAAAAATATTTTCCAGTATATAGGAGTTATTCTCATGGCAACTGTGTATTTGCTGTTGTTATGCTTGCTGTTGTTTTGTTCTGGGTCCTAATTTTGTAAATGAATGTCTTTTAAAAAAGCATATTAGTATGCATTATGGAAAAAGTAGAAAGATTATTTTATGGAAAAACTATCATTACTTAGCCAAGTGTGACTTGTAATGAACTTTAAAATATACTTTAAATCAGGAATTTTAAGCTATGGTGGAATTTAATCTTACCAAAAGTAAAATTATTTCTTAGGACAAAATGTTGTATTAGAATATAATAGGCTAATTCTGTCAAAATGTAACTCAAATATTGAATTAAAATTTATTAAATTCTTGAGAGCTTTTTACATACCAGCAGAACTTTTCCACATACCTCATTAGATAATAATGTAGTTTCATATAAAACGTTAGGATTAACTGTAATTACCACAATAATAGTTGCAATGCTTACCAATGAAGGCAGAATATATTGTTTAATTAGTGTACAAAGAAACAAAATATGACCCCTGACATTATTTAGAAGAAAAAATCGATTCTCTTGCCTTCAGAAAGATATTGAGGTGTTACTGTGTGTCAAGTACTTTTGTGATGTTCATCATGTATTACTTCATTTTATCATTACATAAATCATCTGGAACACATTCTATTATTATGCTTCCCAAATAACAGAAAATTGAGGTACTAAGAATTCAAATGGAATGTTTATCCAAGTGATGTGGCCAGGTTTTAACTTAAGAAATTTGATTCTTGCCACTGAGTTATTAACCATCACACTACAAAAAAGAAAAGAAAAAGAAAAAGAAACAAGTAAGAAAAGTTCAATAAAAATAGATTTTAAATTTACCAACAATTTTATAAGATATTCTTTATGTTTTAATGAAAACATTGCATTCTAAACACATTAAGAAAACATATATAAGCCTGCTAATATTGCCTCTATTTTTGTACACCAGAGGACACTTCAGAATCAGAGTTCTTTACCTGGAGTTTATTCATGGCATCTGGTCAAGGTCAAAAGGGATTAAAAATGATTGGCGTGTTTAGTGCTTACTAGTTAAAGTTTGTTTGTAATATTTCTGTATTACAAAGCATTTCATTTTTCCAGAAACTGATATTGGGAAGGGTTATTAAGGTGTTTATAGTTAGAAATTCTTAAAAGATAGTGCTTTTTGTTTTTCTTATTTCACATACATTGTCTTTGGAGAATAAAATTGTGTCCAGAGAGCTTATTTTTCTTTTTCCACATAGCCCTACCATAACTGTTAAAATGAAAGACTGAGTTGCTTAGTGTTTTTCATCTTACATGTGCAATATTGCCCTTACAATCATGGGTCATTTATTTGGAGATGATGATGAATATTTTATAAATTCAAGTTACAATATGAATATGTTCATTGACATATTTAACAGGTATATATTAATTATTATTCCTTTTTAAAGTACTATCAGATATCTAATATAAAATGATCAAGCAATTTCATAATATAATTATGAAAAACTATACTTTGTTTAACACTTAAAAATGCTTTCTCCAAACAAAAGTGAATGAGGTTACAGTGCACCCTTCATATTTATATCCATGGGTTCCACACCCAGGTATTCAACCAACCATACATCGAAAATATTTGAAAAACAAATTATGTCTGTCTGAACATGTAGAAACATTTTTCTTGTCACTATACCGTAAACAATGCAGCATTACAGTTATTTGCATTGAATTAGGTATTATATGTAATCTGGAGATATTTTAAAGTTTACAGATATATATATATATCTGGAGATTTTGGTATCCACAGGGAGTCCTGCAACTAATCTCCTGAGAGTTGACTCAATAAATCATGTAGAGAAGAAATTTTTGTTCAGTTGCTATATTTTTGTTAATAAAACACAACTTATCTGATAATAATAATTTAATATCTAATAAAAGTGAAGAGTAAGAAACAGTACATTCAAAATAACATGTTCAGTAAAGCACTATTAAGCTATTTAATATTACATGGTCTGTTTCTCACTATTGATTGGATTGCATTTTATTTTAGGTTTATTTTACATCTAGCCATTTGCCTTTTTTAATTAAGTTTGTATTTATTTCCTCAGACAAACGTAAGTGGAATCTCCAAGTCATAAACACACAATGAGGTCATGGGAAAGTTTCAAAATTTCCTGGGCCTAGTTTATTTATGTCTGAAACTAAAATTGGCAACCACATGTACAGGCCTATTCACAGTATATATCACCCAGTAAGGACATAGTTTGTGGTATGTCCTCTACTTTATGATTTTATTTTGAATATTTAAAATATTTTTAAAATACTCCTAGTGTATACCAGGTATAATATTTGTCAAATTTGCCTTTTTCAAAATGCATAAAATACAAATTTTCTACATTTTTTTGCAGCTATTTTCTAAAAAATAAAGGATTATGAAGCTACTCTTGCAAGTTTAATTATCTCAATGATCCCTTTTGTTTGGAGGAAGATAAGTGTGTCCCACTGTGGGGCACAAAGGAAGACTCATCTGCTCCTGCCTTCCTCCAGTTCCTCAGCATCAGTCTACCAGCTCCTCTCCAGGCAATAGAGAAGAAGCCTGTGTCTCTACCCTGTGATCACATAGCTGACATGTGTGATGATTATTATCAGAGTAGATACTACTGTCTATAATGCAGCTATGTCTTGGTACAAAAAAGGAATCTTTTCAAATATTTCAAAAAATAAGTCAAAAGGAAGCTTGAGTATGTGGCAAAAATTTTTTCTGTTTCTATATATATCATTGTAAAGTATTTGTCAGCTCCATGGAGAATGGTTGTGAAAGATTTGTGATAATATCACATGCAAACTTTCATAAATGTCACCTTATTTTTTCTCACAAACATTTCTGAGATTTTATTGGGATCCATATATTGTCCACATTTAATACACAAGGAAAGGAGGTACAGAAAATGTAGATGCTTTTCTAAAATTTTCATAGTTAGTAAAGGATAAATTAAGATCACAGTCAGGTTTTTGTCATCTGGTAGATGTTTAGCTCATGTTTATATTGCCAGTGAAAATAGTTTACTCTCTTGAGAATCCAAGGCAGAAGAGAAACATTGTACAGAGGAAAAGGAAAAAATAGTCACTTTCAATAGCTTCACATGTACTTTGCTTAGGGCCTTATTCAATATCATGTCATATATTTCTGCCAGATCAATTAAACTGTACATATGCTTTCCAAAGAGCTTGAGAAATTCTTGTTTGCACTCCAGTGCACAGGGCATATTATTTTGCAATACATGGACATAATGCAGCTCTTTATGAAGGACAAAGTTATTTAGTTATTTCACAGTTCCAAAGGCCACACTCTTTCTTTAGAACAGTGACTGCAGATTGAGAAATGCAAGGTCCTTTACTCTTCATAGTTACGTTTCCTCTCAGTTAATGGCATAAATCGCTGAACTTTTCTGAAACTCAACTCATTTCTTGACCTATGACATAGAAGTGACTCAAAACACAAGGTATCTGGATGCTTGAATACATAACAATGTTCTTGCAGATATCTAGACTTTGAGGCACATAGGTAGAAATCTTTCTGCACAGGTGCAATGGTTAATTTTTCAGCAAAAGCCTGAACAGGACACAATACATTACAAGTGATCATAAAAAAAAACATATTCTTAAAGAACAAAGGCATGTTTGATGGTGGGGCTGTGTGTAGCAATGCTGCCAGCAGGCGTGCTTACCCACCCCTTCCTGAAACTCATGTTAGCTACTCAATGGAATCCAACTAACTGCATATGTTGAAAATTTTTTTAAAAGCTGTTTACACAAAAATTTCCTAGTTGAAGTTGTTGGGTTTAAAATATAATTTCATAATTTTGAGAATGCCATATTTGGTAGATTTTGGCCATCTGTGTTTCCATATCATAAATTCATATATATATATATATATATTTTACATGTATACATGATTTATTATAGATACATATATACATATCAAGTCTTTCTTAAGATTGTCAAAGCTTATTTGTCAGACACTTGGAATATATGTGTCAATTCTCAGCCTCGATAAGGACAAAATGGGTTAAATTACCATCACAGGCAAAAATGGTATTGGCCAAAGAATGAGAAGGGAAACCTCCATCTTTCAATTTTCTTTTTGCCTTCAGGGAACCTCTGATTTGATTTCAATCAAGAATATAACATTCAGAATGGATTTCTTTCATGTAACAAACCTCATCGTTCCTCTTCCTATCTCTTTCACCTAAATCTGACTAAGAATTGGGATACTATAATTGCTTTTAAAATGCTGTCTTCTCCTCTACATATATGATCCTGAAAGTAAAGGGATTTTATCTGTAAAAGAGATCATTCATGATCAAATGCTTCATTTCTTTGCTTCTGAAGATCTGATTAAGGATGTTTTACTCTAGAATTACTCATCAGGTACCATATGGCATACTGTTTTGGGAAAATTAAAGCTAACAACAAAATAATCAAAATGTTTTTATGGCCCTCCAAAAATTTATACTTAAAAAAACTCCCTTCTTCTTTTTTCCTTTTGTATTTAATTTTGATCCTTAAATATTATGACTAAAATATTGAGCAAATAAAATGAAGACATGTAAACACAAACTTCCAGAAATCTATTGATCATAGAGTGATAAGATATGCATACTATAGAAACAGAGTGCTGTTAGCATTAAATAGAAATTTCAGTGAAAAAAATAGCATGCTAAAAATAAAACTCTAATGATTGATCATATCTCTGCCTACCTTACATAAATTTACAGATATACCGAGTCATTAGCATGTAATGAAGTACCCAATTATTATGTGCCCTGCTGTTTTCAACTTTTCAGATTGTCAGTTCTCAGTTTTGAAATAAGCTGCATGATGTGAAAGGCTTTTCCTGTGACTGGTCTGCTAAACTGATATGCTTCCTGACTTCCTTAGGCTTTTCTTCTTTTGCAACTCAATGCTAATAACATGATCCATGCTTTTGCTTTTAAAAATCATTTATGCAGAAAAAGAATTCTTTGAACTGTTTTTTATGTATGCCAGTTTATTTATTTTCTATTTTTCCACAAAGTATTTCTAATGTGCTTACACTAACATTTGCCTTTAACCCAGAGAAAATTTTGTTTTTGTTTTGTTTTAAAAAGGAACTTCCTTTCTTCACATTAAAAAAAAAAAGAATGGCACCTAATTTAAATGATTTGTTTAGAAAAGAGCAAACAAATTTCAGGATAGGAACATATTAAATGGATGCTGTCCAGTAAATCAGCCACTAGCCAAATGAATGATTCAGCTGTTGCTATTCCAGATTGGGAATTTGAAGACTTGATATGAAATGAAGGATGTATATTTCTTTTCCTTAACTTTTATATTGATTATATGATGGAAATTCACTATTTTGAACACGTTGGCTTAATTGAAATATTTTACTGAAAGTAAGTTTACCTTTTTCTTTTTAATTTTTTAAAATGTGCCTACTAGAAAATTATGTATGTGGTCTCCATTGTATTTTGATTAGAAAGTTGTGTTTTGACAATAGATCAACCTATGATATCTTTTATATATATCGTCTGATATTATGTTTCTTTTAGATTTTTTTAGGATGATGCTATTTATTCTTTATATTTTTAATTATGGAAAACTCTTGGAATAATTTCCAGCTTTTTAAAATAAGTACCTCTCCAGCTGTATTAAAGTTGAATTAACATATAAAATTGTAAATTTTTATGGTGTAAAACAATCTTTTCATGTGTGTACAGATTATAAGGTGACTAAATGAAGCTATTTAACACATTATTTAGCTCACTGTTTTGATAGAATATTTAAGATCCACATAGCAATTTTCAACTATACATCGCATTATCAACTGTAGTCTACAGCTATACAATAAATTCCTGAACTTATATTCTAACAAAAACTTTCTACTTTTGACAATATCACTCCCATTTTCCCCACCTCCTACCTTCTAGAAACAACCATTCTATTCTCTGCTTCCATGACTTTGACTTTTTTATATTCCACATACAATTGAGATCAGGGTGTATTTATCTTTTTTATTTCACTTAATGTAATATCCTCCAGGTACATCTGTTGTCACAAAATGACAGGTTTGTTTATTTTTTTGAGGTCAAATAATATTCCATAGTGTATATGTATCTTTATAGCTATTGATCTGTTTATGCCATATTTTCTGTAGCCATTTGTCCTTGTGATGGACATTTACATTAATCTCACTTCATTTATTCTTGGGACATTTGAAAAACTATTTTGAGAATAATAACTAATAGGGAACTAATAGGGCAGGAGAGATACTATTTTGCTACATAGAATTTTTAATTATTTTTCTTTAAAAATATTCCTTTTCTCCCATTAACTGCTTCATCCTTCCTTAGATTTTTCCATATCTTCATATCCATATGCTGTATGGTCTTAAAACAAAAACTATATAAATGAAGCATAGTAAGTATCAAAAGCAGATTACCAGGCACATTCAATGTTCCAGCGATTAAATCCCTAAATTGTATAATTCTATTTATATGCTGTTTCCTGCTGTTTGTCCACATGCCTATGGGCAGAACATAACAATTCCTTAGGAAGATTAATGCAAAGTTATTCCCAGGTCAGGTGTCAGGATGAGCCTGGTGACTGGAACATCATTGCAGTGCTAATAATCTCGATTTGGATCTTTTTTTTTCAATCAAAAATGTGCACAGAAAACTTTTCTTCTTTCTACAGAGAACACTTAGAAGAATATGCTATCTGTCTGTAGCCAAATTTTAATGAAAGTTTTAAGTAAAAAAATATCAAGTAGACAATACCATATAGGAAAATATTAAGAAGGGATAGTAGTTATTTATCTTTAAAATTCCAAAGACTGGGCCTGATATGTTAGAAATAGCTCAGAGAGGACAAATAATCAGTTAAATGTCTCTTTATATCCATTATTTTCTCTAGCAGGCAAATGTATTCTGTATTTCCACACAGATTCTGATCAAGAGTATAAAAGGAAGTTAGAGTCTCTCACAGAAAGAATTCCATGACTCTCTCTGTACCACCCTGTCATTACATAATTGGAAAACATGACTAGGGGTATTATATCCAGGGTAGTATTATCATATTATATGTTAAGTGGTATTTTTGGAGAAATATGAAATTATTAATAAACTATCAACACAGGAAGGAAAACTTTATAAAAAATATGCCAAATCTTCATTTTCTCATATTATATCCAAAGTCAGATCTATATTAAAACATTACATCTGGTGTAGATATTTCCTTTTAGAGCAAATTTTGGTCTGTATTTGAAAGCATTGTAAATGTTTTTCCAACTTTCTAAGATTCAAAAATATACAAAATTTGCAAACCAGGAAAGGAAAGGTGCTTCAGTTAAAGGAAAAATAAGAGTCTGTGACTTATACACTTAAAATATAAAGATAAAATTGGAATTATAGAACAGTTTCTTGAGGGGAGAAACAGAAAGGTCAAAAACTTCTGATGACAGCAGAAAAATGTAATCTTTTTTGTAATATCTAAAAGGTGATCCTTGCATCCATGAATCTCAATTAACAGAAAGGTCAGTGGGTAGTTTGCTGATTGTCTCAAGGGTTTTAGCTACATGATGGCAGACATCCACGTTTCAAGATGTAATTTTAGGAAATATGATACATATAAAATATTTTTGGCCTATTTTCAGTTAAAGAAATTATGTTCTTATTTCTGGAAGAAAGATGTTTATATATTGTACTTCAAACATTTCTGTTAAGGGTTTCCAAATATTCCCTGTTAACCTTAAAGTAATCTGAAAATTTAAGAGCTAAGAGGTCAACCCTTGGAATACTGTTGCATTGGGATGTTGATAACTGGGTCATTTCAAATCCCATGTAGTTAATTATTTTAGCTTGCATTTATTAAACTTGCACAAGGTGGTGCAGATACAATGAGGAAGTCAACAATTTCAGTGTTTCATGTCTGGATAATTCCAAATGTTAGAAGCATTTTGTTTTATGCATAGACTTATAAAATAAAATACAGAAAATTTTCTTGTATCAAGTCAGAAGTATCTTATAAGTGTTCCTATTTCAGTATATCACTTCCAGGCCAATGGCGACTGCAAATGAGAGAGAGAGAGACTAGATCTTTTTCAGGAATATTTTAAGCTTTAATTTTTAATCTCTTGACAGTTTTATAAAATTTTCTTAATTCTTTTTCAAAGGTCTCTAACATCTTAAAATGTACAAGTTTTTCAATATCTTTTGGTTTGACAAATGGATTATGTGAAATTGAACATAGTACTATGTTATAAGAATACAGTAGGATTTTCTCACTTTTTAGCGTGAGACTGATTTAAAATTTTTAGTTGTTGCATCCTACTGCAGCATATAATAAGAAGAGCCAAGTATAGTGGCACATGCCTGTCATCCCAACAACTTGGAAGCCTGAAGCAAGAAAATCACAAGTTCAAGGTCAACACTGGCAACTTAATGAGGCCCCATTTTACAATAAAAACAAAAGACCTGGGATGTAGCTCAGTGGCAAAGAGTCCCAGAGTTCAAACCCTAGTACAATAAAAAAAAAAAAACACCCAAGAGGAATATAATATGACCCATTCCCTATAATACCTTTTTTTTTCTTTTGGATACTGGGTATTGAACTCAGGGACACTCAACCAATGAGCCACATCCCCAGCCCAATTTTGTATTTAATTAGAGGCAGGGTCTCACTGAGTTATTTAAAACCTAGCCTTTGCTTATGCTTGCTTTGAACTTGTGATCCTCCTGCCTCAACCTCAGAGCCACTGGGATTACTGGCATGTGCCACTAGGCCTTGTGCTGTAATATCTTACCAAGTAATACTATGCCTGTTCTATGAAGGTAATATTCTTTTTTTAAACATAATCATGAATATTAGCATTATTTACATTAAGTTTCATCTTATTCAACATTACACAATTGATTTATTTAAATTATTATTTTTTAGATAGTTTTCCATATTTTATTGACAGTCAATGCTATGGTGAGCTTAGTGTTACTCAGAATTTTGATTAGCTTGTTTAGCTTGATCTAAATGATCGTAAGTTTCTTTTAAGAGAAAGCATCTAAAGACCTTTGTATATTCTGCACCACTACTCCAATCCCATCAGTTATGCAGTTGTGAAACACTTGTTGAACACACTGGTAAAAAACAACTCAGCATACATTTTCCTATTTATTGCCCTTATTTTCTTAAAATAGTTCATTTTTAAACTTTGTTAAAAATAGACAAGTTTAAATATATATATATATATATATATATATATATATATATATATAGAGAGAGAGAGAGAGAGAGAGAGAGAGTGTGTGTTATAGATTACTAAAGACAATTTTTCTGGAAAAAATGAATCAAATACTAGTTTCTCAGCCATTAACTCTTGTAGGTCTCTTGTAGGTCTCTTGTAGGTCTCTTGTATTTTTGTTGTTGCTTTAAGAACATCTGTGTAGCAGTCAAGGAATTAAAACCTTTAAAATAACAGTTTAGAGTTATTGAAATTTCTAAGGTAGTTATTGAAATTTCTAAGGCCCTGAGCAATGGTGAGTTTACATTCAAGTCTATCATTGCTCATCTTTTGAAGTTTAGAACTGAATTTTTATTTATTTCATACCATTTTCCTTATTGCTCTGATTCTCCTTGTACTTTCCTGCTGACCATGGGAGCCTAAAGCAATCTGTGCTAATCTGGAGAAATTTTGGTTACTATTACACTCTCTCTTACAGAAATTCTGTGACTCTACCATTTTTACCCCCCTGGGTAAAACACTGTTTCACTATTTTTAAAAAATTCTCCAGTGATGGCTTCAAGATTTTCTTGTAATACTATTTATTTTTTCCACTCTAGCATCTAAATGTTCTTTTGAAATAGAGCTGTAGTGCTGACATGAATTTTGTTCCTATTTGAAATTCTATATGTTCTCCATGTATAATTAAATTCTGGCTGATCAGTCATAGGTTACTACACTGAGCAAGGCAGGGTATTCTTTGAAGCTTGCAATGATTACTATGATTTTATGTTATTTTCTTAGAATTTTTTGATTCATATCTATTGTTAAACATTAAAATTTGCCAAACTAGGCCTTATTTATCTTAACCAGTTTAAATAAAACATCAACCAAAGAATGATTTAGCTTTTAATGAGAATGCTTGATTAAAAAGTTGATAAATTAAATCTCCTTCACTTTCACCTAATTTTTCTATATGACCTTTTCTAAAAAAAATCACATATATCCATATATATATATAAATAATTATAAACATAGTAGAGAATGAAAATGAATTTGCACTTGTACCTTCTAATTTTAAAATTCTTAAATTTTAATTCTTAAAAATGCCAGGGTACAGGAGATTTATACATATTTTAGGATGGATCTCTTGAAACTGCCTGAATTTTATAAAACAAGGAATTATCAACAGAAAAACCCTCATGAACCACATTTTCAAAATCAGCATTTTTAAAAGTGCATGTAATTCTAAAATTACCTTCAATGATATCATATGTAAATTAAACCCAGCATAAAGTAGGTTTTAAAAAATTAAATAGAGTTATTATAGTCTTTTTTCAAGTGCAATTCATTTCAACTGCTGAACATTAGGAAAAATCTCCAAAAACAAAAGTCATTCAGATTAACAAACTAGTTAAATGTTATTTTGTATTGCTCATCTTCCAGTGCTGAGCATAGAATGCTATGCTGAGTTGCTAGTGTTTAGTTGTTTGTCATAGCACATTGTTCTGTTAATATAAGGCATAGATATGCACTCTGACATGATGAAAAGCCAATCATTTTAATTTCTTAAAATGATGCTTTAAATCTAAACTTTCTCAATTCATTATTATTCTAATCTCACATGGGAATATGTTTCACCTTAGGTGCATTATACCATTAAAATGATCAAACATAATGACTAATGAGGTAGGAAATGCATTGTTTGTGTCATTGAAATGGGTCTCAAGTAGCACTCTCTATAAAGCAGATGAAATCTCAAGCCCTTGATAGATAGCAGAAGAGAAATATATGATGATTCAGATTTTACCAAAGAGAAAGAGCTTATTTAGAAAATGAAAGGTGTGAAGATATACATTGTCAGAGCAGAATGTGGGCTATCTTCAGAGTCAGAAGCACTTTGAGGGTCTCAGCTTCCTCTTAAAGGAAACTTTGTAAGGAAGGCATGGGAGGATATGTGGGAGCCACCTCAGCCAGGTGAGGTCCTTTCTTTGACCATGGATCACAAGATGTTTATGGAGTCTCATCTTCTTCTAGGATCTTCAGTCTTTCATTGTCTCTTCTATCTAAATAATATTTGGAACATGCTATGTTATTTGTTTTTTTTTTTAAATCTATATCCCTGCCTTTGCTTTATATAAGAAGAAAATACATTGTGTGGCCTCCCAGTGCACTTAAACTTAAATCAAAATAAGCCCATTTTCCTAGATAAGTGAATTTGCAATAAATAACTCTAAGATTTGTAGATTTCTCAGGAATTCAAGAGTGTCAGACATAGAGGGAAAAAAACAGGTCTAGGATGTAAGTCTGATCATGTGACTTTTAGATTTATAGCTAGTCTGTTTTTTAACTTATTTTTTTGTCTTCTTTCTACATGTTAATTCCTTCTACCAAACCTCATTCTAATCAATTTTCCCCTGAAATATTTATTTATGTATTTATTTTTTTGGTACTGAAGATTTAACCCAGGGGTGCTTTACCACTAACTTACACCCCAACGATTTCTAAATTTTATTTTGGGAGACAGAGACTTGCTAGATTCCTTAGGGCATTGCTAAATTGCTAAGGCAATTTACAATCCTTCTGTCTCAGCTCCTCAAGTAGCAGGGATTATAGGTGTGTACCACTGTGCCTGCCTGAAAGTACTTCCTTTTTAAAGGAGGTGACTTGGCTCTGAATTCTGCTCCATGTCATTGTGATGCTTTGTGCCTTATCTAATTAATTTTATTTGCTTGTAGGCAAAATATTGTAACTTTTCTGTTGATTCCTAAATTTACATGGATGATTCTTTAAGCAATAAACATTTGGGTTATTGATAAAGTGAAAATTCCATAAATTAAATTCATGGATATTGCTGGAGAGACAAAATTGACAAGGCAGTAATATCATTGAAGTACTTAATAAATCAATCCAGTTATAGGCAAGAGGATATAGAAAAAGGTGGTGCTTTAAGGTACATAATCACTACTAAAATCAAGGAGCACTTTCTTTTTATCCTCTAGCTGATCTTAACATTTCTATTTTAATGTATAATCAGAAAACAATGGAGAATGAATTCTCCTGATCTCAAAGAAGCCCCTCAGTAGAGGTATAGCTGAGATCTCTAATATAAGAGGTGAAATTCACTGTGACCAAACATGCAAATTTCTTACCCTGACTTTTAAGTAGGTGAGCACCAAGCTTCAAAACTGAAACTGTCTTAAGAAATAATGTTGTGGCAATGCCTGACCTGAAATTGGGCTGCTTGAATTAAATTTTTATATTTCAGTTTCTGGAACAAGCAAAGAATCTAGGACTTCAGGTTGCTGCATGATTTTGGCAGCCTTTCCTTATATCTCCCATACCAGAGTATATTGCTGAAAAAAATAAATAAAAGGGAGAAAACATACATAAAGATTTGTACAGAGTAATCAATACTTTGTCCATAGGCATTGTGAGTCAGAGATAAGGTAACTGGAGATGCCGTTTTGAATAGTGATCCAAATATAGAATACAGCCTCTGTATATTACACTGCTGGGCAACAATGGACAGTCATAAATTCCCTAGGAAACAGAACTTTAAATAAGAAAGGCTACCTTCGAAATGTTCAGGGTAAATAAAAAGCGATTACAATGAATAAGCTTGTCTGAGTTCATGGAAAAACATATTCCTAACAAATAATTCTTAATTATCTGCTGACTAGCAATGTTTGTGTTGAAATGTAGAAAGGAACAAGAAGAGTTTTGATTACATTCTGTGGAGGGATGTGGGAGGGATTTAGGATTACATGTCCAGAATATTGGAGGACATTGTGGAGAAATTAGGATACACAAATGGTTTTTTGAACAAGTTACTGAAATGAAAGTACATGTCATGGAAATGAAGAGCAGGAGATAACATTGTTGGGCATTTTGAAAGTGATTTTGATAAGATGAAGCACAGGACAACATGTAACTGTGAATGGAGCAGATGCAGTTAATAAAGAAGGTGGAAGTTTTAGAATCCTAGGGCAACAATGCTCATAAAGACAAAAAGCAATCACTAAAGAAGAAATGGTTGGGAAGAGCAGATCCTTTCTTCCATTTACAGCATCATGATTTAAGGTGGTAGAGAATCATCCAGAATAAGCATCCTAATACACAATTATGAAAGACGGTCTTGAATAAGGTCCCTTATTCACTTATTTTATAAATATACCAGGCTTTATTATGTGATAGGCCCTGTACCTTGTTCTAGGGAAGTGATCATGAGACACAGTGATCTAATAGAAGATATAGTCATCTACATAGGTACTTGCATTCTGTGTGAGTAGGCTAGCATTTATGTATCAATGAAAACAGGTCTGAGAGAAGCTCAGCTTAGCCTATCAGAGAACATGCTATGGCAGTGAATTCTAGACAGCTTAATAATTCATAATTGTCAACAAGGTGAACAGGAAGAGTGGCAAAATGATCAGAATTGAGAAGCTTCTATTGAGCATTCAATGGATATCTTGCCAAATCTGGAGAATATTAATAGTCTGTCATAGAAAATACATGTTTAGATAAGTCATAAGTTTGGGTGATTTTATGAAAGGAAAGGATTATGAGAGATTGAAGACAGGAAGAAAATATTTTGAAAATATCCACATAAAGTACAAGTAGGAGAAAAGGGGGAAGAAGGAAAAGCAAGGAGAAAGGTAGCCAAAGATGTAAGCCATCAAGAGAAACACTGTTTTATGGTGTTATTGTTCTATTTTACAAAAGTGAGGACTAAACTGAGAATTTTTATTGGAACTGATACTTAAGATATTCTTCATTACAGTTCTTTATTTTTTTAAAAAATAATGTTTTATTTTTAAGAGACAAGGTCTAGGTCTGTTTTCGAGGCAGGTTCAGAACTAGGTTTATTTCATACTTCTGCCTTTACCTCTTGAGTAACTGAGAATTTAGAATACCACCAGGCCTGGCTCTAGTACTCAAGAAAAAGGTCTCTGAAGTGTAGGAATACATGTGGTGCAAAGGAGTGAAACTTATAGAAGTTGGAAAAACTTTACACAAAGGAACAGTGATGACTATATGCGACTATTTCAAAAGTCTTAGAAATAAAAGGATGAAAAAAAGATTTATCATTTGCCAATAAGTACAGGAAAAATGTCAACTTAACTAATCATTAAAAATCAAAATCCCAATGAGATAGGACACATACTTTGAGTGGGACTATTATAAAACAAAATAAAGTAGAAAAGGGAAGTGAAGATGTGGAGAAATTAGAACACTGGTGCCACTCTGATGGAATTGTCAAATGGTTCAGCCTCCATGGAAAACTGTGGCAGTACCTAAAAAATTAAAAACACATTTACCACTTTACCCTATAATTCCATTTCTGACAGAGACTCAGAAATTATTTGCACACTCATGTTCAGAAAAGCATTATTTAAATTAAATGTAAATTTTAAACAACCCAAATGTCCATCAATGCTTCAATAAACAAAAATATACAAATAATAAAGTATTATCCAGCCTTAAAAGCTATGGGTTCTGATACCTGCTGTCACATGGATAAGTATGAAAGTTTTGTGCTAAGTAGAATAAGGCTCACACAAAAAGGGATAAATTTTGTATGACTGATGTTATGTAAGGTCCTTAGAACAATTTAATTCAAAGAGACAGAATGTAGGACAGTAGGGACCAGGATCTGGGGAGGGAGCAACAAAATTTCAGTTTGAAGTAGTAAAAATTCTTGAGTTGGACGATAGTTATGTTTGCACAACCACATGGTTGTACTTGATGCTCTGGGCCATACATTTATTTAAAATGGTTCAGGCAGTAAACTTTATATCATATCATACCTTGCCACAACAAAGAAAATTTTAAATTAAAAGGTCAGATTATGAGAGGCACAAATGTTCTAATTTCTCCACATATTTTCTTGCCTTTTCTACTGTTTGAGAAGATATAAACTTAAAAAAAATATAGTAATTATTTAGTCAATTAATTACCAAGATACTGATAGAATTTATCCTCTAATCCAGGATAATGGAGAGTGAAAGAACGGGACAAAAATGTTATTAATCTATATACTGAAACAATAGGCATAAACTGCACAGTCCTTAAACATAACCATATTAAATTGAAGCATATTTAACACACACATACAAGGAAGCAGTGATGTGGGTGTATCATTTGAAGAAATCAAGTCAAAATTTAAAAAATATTTTTTAACACTTTCCTTTAATTAGACTACTAAAATAATGAGGTAGTTAATTGAGATACAATTTAATAAGTGTGGGAACTATTACACCAGCTACAAAATATATTAGTGTTTGGTCAATCTCTATTTTGTGTATTTTTTTTTCTTTTAAAGTTACTCATCAATTTTTCCATTTGTCAGGGTAACATGCCAAGTTTTTGGACAATATTCAGGAAAGAAATTGGAGGAAGGAGAAGTGATTCCAATCAGGTTTCTTTTAAAAAATGCAGAAACCTTCTGGTGACTCTATGCACAAAAGCAACTCATAATTATCAACTGTCATAACAAAAAAACTGTCACTGAAATCCCACAAAGACTTCCTGTGTGGATTCTTTCTCTCAGTAACCAAAGTACCTGTAGAATTTGTCATCCAATCCAGGACACTTGAGAGTAAAAGGGAGTGATAAAGATGCTATTAATCTATGTACTGAAACATCACACATAAATTGGCACAAGTGATTGGTACCTCACTTCAGGCTAATTTTTTTCTTTATATATATGTGTGTGTGAGTGTGTGTGTGTGTGTGTGTGTGTGTGTGTGCGTGTGTGTGTGTGTGTGTGTGTGTTTTAGTTGTAATTGGACATAATGCTGTTATTTCACTTATTTTTATGTGGTGCTGAGGATTGAACCCAATACCTCGCACATGGTAAGTGAGCACTCTACTGCTGAGGCACAACCCCAGCCCACTTCAGGCAAATTTTGAAAGTTCAAAAGTTTAGAAAATAAAGTAAAGTATCAAGAAGTCTGTGTTCAAAACCATCAGCCATAAACTCACTGAAATGGCATAATGAACCACAATGCAATGATATGGAAAGAATAGTACTAATTTGAAGTACCACTCTAAAGACAATAAATAGCACAATAGCATCACTTAAAGTTCTCTTTCCTTACTACAGAAATGTCAGGAAGAACTGATAGACACTGCATGATTTTGATTTGTAAAGAACCAAGAGAAAAATATTTTAAATTAATTTCTTATTACTTATAAAATTTACAATACAGTGGAGTAGTAATTTTATGTTTTTTAAATAGTTCACCGTGTATATATGTATAATTAATTGACACAGCACATTTATGTTTATACATAGCATCAATGTCAAATTGTCCTATCTTAATTTTAAGACACCGTTTTTCATAACTGTGAAATTTTTTGATGCTGAGTCTTTGATTTGAACTGAATCAAAACACTTTGTATGAGAAAAGCTAATTCATCCTCATTTACCTAAGTAGTGCACTAAAAGTGAGTGACTATCTACAATTAATATCTTGCCTAGGACACCCTGAGAAAAATACAAGTGTGCACTGATGAGTGGTTAATGTTGTATAGCATCTTCAGCCCATGCCGGGCTTCCCTTATGCTACTGAGAGAAAAGAGATTAAGGCAAAAATAGTTTTATGAAGAAGATAAAAGTAACAATTAGGTGGGAGTAATGGTCCAATTAATCCCTTATTATCCTGTTGTAAGTGGTATTTCTACAAACACAGATACTATTCAAAATGAAAGAGAAGAGTCGGGAGCACATTTCATGTCCACCACCTCCATTCTTCTTTCCATTGTTTTTTTCATTTTGTAGCTCCATCTTTCATCTGAACCAAGTCAAGAAAGACAAAATTCATTTCTTAAACGTGTAGCTATACAGCCCTTAAAATTTTCATTTTTTTACCTAAAAGATATATGGTGCTGAAAATGTGAGGAGAAGGGAAAACAAAGAAAAGAATCCTTAAGATATAAACTACTGGCCAGAAACCATGGAGTAATGCAGGGGTACACATTGACAAGGGGTCTTAATGGATCAATGACTCATGCTTTTCTTCTTAAAAGGTGGCACTGTAAAAATCATGATGTAGTAAGAAAATTCAGACTTTTCTATTTTTCCATACACACAAAAATTATATTCATCTATTCCAAAATTAGTACTATTTACTGATCTCACTATTTTGGTAGAGACAATAGGAGCAGAAGGATATAGCAGAAAGGCAAAGTAGAAAGAAAGATCTCAAAGCCTTTATTTTTTTAAAGAGAGAGAGAGAGAGAGAGAGAGAGAGAGAGAGAGAGAGAGAGAGATTTATTTTTTAATTTTTGGCAGACACAACATCTTTTATGTATGTGGTGCTAAGGATTGAACCGGGCTGCACATATGCCAGGCAAGCACGCTACTGCTTGAGCCACATCCCCAGCCCAAAGCCTTTATTTTTTAATGGATTTCTGAAGTGTTTCATTGGGTGGGATCTGTCTCTTTCTGGATTATAAAGGCAGCAAATAAACTTGGAACAACTTGTACACTATATGTAAAAACATAAAATGATTTTCTCCTAAAGTTGTAGACATTTCTAGAAGCTTTTGCTTATCGTTCAGGACATCCTCATATCTTTCTTGTCCAAAATGTTTTATAAACATTTTTTCTATGTTTTACATATACCTTATTATAAATGGATCATGTAGCATGAGTAGTTTCTTTGTGTCCTGAGGTCATTATGGCAAGATGTAGAATAACAGTTTCAATTCTTTTGTTAACTTCTTAAAGGAAGTTATGTTCCTTCTGAGACTTTAAGATCATAGAGGTCTGACATAATATTTTATATACATTTATAAACCCTATTTTATAATATGTTGTGAATGAGAATTGAATTCAAAACATAAAATTGAAATATGTATGACAGGGTCCAGAAATTTGTTTTAAATTGTTTTATTTAAGAGAAATAATTTTGTTTGATTTTAAAATATCTCTTTTATTTTTTTCAAGAGACCACATGGTTCAAATTTGAACCTTTAAACCCAAGATTTGTAATGTTTACATTATATAAATATGCCTAATATCTATGTTTACTGGAGAGGTGTGCAGTATTTTGATAGAAATATGTTATTGTTCTTTAATAATGATCACAACTTTCAGTTTTACTTCAACATTGCCAAATAATTATATAATTATAATTATAATTAAACATTGCCAAATAATTAAATAATTATAGTCAAATTATGATTCTCCTAGTTTTAGATTTCTAAACACAAAATCTCCTATTGGTTTCTAAGTTAACAATTTTATTAATTGAAAAACATTTCTTTAGCACCTATCCACAGTTTCAAAATTATTTCAAAGATACAAAGTGTTCTCGATTAAGACTCTTGCAGCATAAAATAATGTGCCTCTTATTGACTAGTAGTCAATAATCTACTTGTTTCCCAGTATGCATTTGTCTTGTAGAGAACATAGTTGGTACATTAATGGATAAAATTCCAGAATACTGCCTCTTATTTGAAAATTCTGGAGAAAAAATAATTGTCATTTAAGAGCTGTACAACTTAGCTTAAAATTTATGTAATTAAACCTTATGTTGAAAGTCATAAAGCTCTGAAGATAGCCCAACATTTCAGAATAGTTTGTCATTCTGTAAAATGAAATCAGCAAAAAGTAGGGGTAAAGAACTAACATTATCAAAATGGTGATATTACCAAAAGTTCTCTATAGGTTTAATGCAATGCCAATCAAAATCCCAATGGCATTTCTTGAAAAAATAGAGAAAGCAATCATGAAATTCATATGAAAAAATAAAAGACCCAGAATAGCAAAAGCAATTCTAAGCAGGAAGTGTGAATCAGGCGGTATCACGATACCAGATTTCAAACTATATTACAGAGCAATAGTGACAAAAACAGCATGGTACAGGTGCGTGGACCAATGTTATAGAATAGAGGACACAGAGACTAATCCACAAAGTTACAACTATCTTATATTTGATAAAGGGGCTAAAAGCATGCAATGGAGCAAGGATAGCATCTTCAACAAAAGGTGCTGGGAAAACTGGAAATCCATTTGCATCAAAATGGAACTGAATCCCTTTCTCTCGCCATGCACAAAAGTTAACTCAAAATGGATCAAGGAGCTTGATATCAAATCAGAGACAAGGCATCTGATAGAAGAAAAAGTGGGCTATGATCTACATACTGTGGGGTCAGGCTCCAAATTCCTCAATAGGACACCCATAGCGCAAGAGTTAACAACTAGAATTAACAAATGGGACTTACTCAAACTAAAAAGTTTTTTTTCTCAGCAAAAGAAACAATAAGAGAGGTAAATAGAGAGCCTACATCCTGGGAACAAATATTTTCTCCTCACACTTCAGATAGAGCCCTAATATCCAGAGTATACAAAGAACTCAAAAAATTAGACATTAAGATAACAAATAACCCAATCAACAAATGGGCCAAAGACCTGAACAGACACTTCTCAGAGGAGGACATACAATCAATCAATAAGTACATAAAAAAAATGCTCAACATTGCTAGCAGTCAGAGAAATGCAAATCCAAACCATCCTAAGATACCATCTCACTCCAGTAAGATTGGCAGCCATTATGAAGTCAAACAACAACAAGTGCTGGCGAGGATGTGGGGAAAAGGGTACACTGGTTCATTTTTGGTGGGACTGCAAATTGGTGTGGCCAATTTGGAAAGCAGTATGGAGATTCCTGGGCATGCTGGGAATGGAACCACCATTTGACCCAACTATTCCCCTTCTCGGTCTATTCCCTAAAGACCTAAAAAGAGCATGCTACAGGGACACTGCTACATCGATGTTCATAGCAGCACAATTCACGATAGCAAGATTGTGGAACCTACCTAGATGCCCTTCAATAGATGAATGGATAAAAAAATGTGGCATTTATACACAATGGAGTATTACTCTGCATTAAGAAATGACAAAATCATAGAATGTGGAGGGAAATGGATGGCATTAGAGCAGATTATGCTAAGTGAAGCTAGCCAATCCTTAAAAAACAAATGCCAAATGACTTCTTTGATATAAGGGGAGTAACTAAGGACAGAGTAGGGATGAAGAGCAGGAGAAAAAGATTAACATTAAATAGGGACGAGAGGGGGGAGGGAAAGGGAGAGAGAAGGGAAATTGCATAGAAAGGAAAGGTGATACTCAGGGTTATACAAAATTACATACAAGAGGAAGTGAGGGGTAAGGGAAGAAAAATACAAGTGGAAGAAATGTTTTACAGTAGAGGGGGTTGAGAGAAGAGGGGAGGGGAGCGGAGGAGAGGGGGATAGTAGAGGATAGGATAGAAAGCAGAATTCATCAGACACTAGAATGGCTATGTAAAATCAATGGAAATGTAATTGATGTAACTGATGTGATTCAGCAATCTGTATACGGGGTAAAAATGGAAGTTCATAACCCATTTGAATCAAACTGTGAAATATGATATATCAAGAAAGATGTAATGTTTTGAACGACCAACAACAACAACAAAAAAAAATAGAAATGAGGTAGAACCTGCAAAAGCTGAGACAATGCAAACAGATTAAAAACAATGTCAATATCCTACAAGATATTTCTTAATTTTTCAATGCTTATTTTATTACATAGACTGCAACTAGTATCTGTAGTTACAAGGGTATCTTCCTATACTTATAATTACAATCATAAAACCAAATTTGGAGATATCAGTAATAACTGGTAAATGTGATTTTTGAAAAATAAATGGTAAACATTGAAAACTGTTTTTCTCTAGGCCATCCTTAGAAACTTAGTGAGGCCTTAAGCAAATTAGCAAAAGCCTGTCTTGAAATAAAATATTTAAAAAAAAATGGGTGGGAGGCTGGGGAAACATCTCAGTGGTAAAGTATCCCTGGGTTAAATACCCAGTACTCCCCCACCCCCAAATCTGCTTTTCTCAAAATAGTGTGATGTCTCCACATAAATTCCACATCTTGGAGGAAATAGCATAATCTGATGGACTACCTAGGTTCTAGGATTTGCTCTAGCAATGTTACTTTGGCCACATATTTATAGTCCCTTGATTTTAGTGCTTTACTTAGAGAAGAAATAATTAGAAAGCTATAGAGTTTAATGTTCCTAAAGGCAGTGTAGAGTATTTCTTCAATACACATTTAGGTAGTGAATGGAAAAGTTGAAAAACAGTAGAAATCATGGAAGCATTGTGGAAGTACCAATTCTGCATATTGAGCTCATTGTAACAAAAGGCCTGCATGTTTTAAGTTTGACTATGAGGGACGGGCAGAAGATCCAGAATTGACCCTGCTGCTGTTTAAAATAGTGGTACTCCTGTTGATCTTTCATAAAATTTTACTTCTTTAAAAATCATGTAATAAATTAATAAGTTCCTTCAAAAGGAGCAGGTAATGAAAATCCTGTTTGTGTTTAAACAATGACAAAATGTACAGATTTTCTCAATATATCAACTTTCTAACATGAGTCAAGAAAACATCTTTGCAAGTGTCTTGAATTTTCAAATGTCAGATCTCCAAGTATATCAATTGAGACAAGATAATTGGAGATTTAAGGAATTTTACCTAAATGTCCAATTTTTACTTTGGGGGTTCTTTTTTCTTTTCTTTTCTTTCTTTTTTTTAATACTGGTCTGTTATTTATTTGGTTGTAGTGATATTATATCATTTTACATATTAACTTTTTTTCAGTGTACTTGTGTTTCATTAGCTTCTATCAATTAATAGTATTTTAATCATTTTTATGCATTTACCATTACAAGAATATATTTGTTAATTGAATTGTGTGTATATTACACATATATCTTATGAGCTACAGATGCTATAGGTTGTCATGTAGAAACACTACAAAGAAGACTAAGAAAATAATAATATGAGCTATATTGGAGAATACTCAATGGATAAAAATGTGAGTTGGGCTAGGATGTCTAATGTTCACTAGTGAGTAATTGTGTGCAGTTTTATGGGATTTAGAAATTTTAACATTAATGAGAGACATTTTAGGGGCTCATTTTTCCCTGTGAATTGAGAGGTGATTACATTTACTTCCAAAAGAGTTTTTTCAAGGATCAATTATCTTGAAAGAAAGGAGAAAATTTGTGGAGTAACGTAGAAGTACTAAGCAGGAGTCGGGGGAGGCTGAACAGAGAGATGACAGAGCCAGGCCTGGAGTTCAAGACTCCTAGATAGGGAGGGCTGTTGGCAGATGGTCACAAATATATAATTGCCTAATGATGACATACTACAAACCTGGCATATAACTAAGTTTCAGGAACCTGAAAGCAATGAGGTTCAGTAACAATGTGGAGGAAGTAAGTCTTCAGAAAGCTACAGATGGTTTTTGGTTTGTTTTTGTTTCTGTTTCTTTTCTTTTCTTTTTTTTTTCTTTTTGTACCAGTGGTTGAACCCAGAGGCACTTAACTTCCAAGCCATATCTATAGCCTATCTTAATTTTTATTTTGAAATGATGTCCCTAAGTCATGGAGGGCCTTACTAAGCTACTGAGGCTGGCTTTGAACTTGCAACCCTCCTGCTTTAGCCTCCCACGCTGCTGGGATTACAGGCATGCACCACCAACCCTGGCTACAGATATATTCTTAAAAGGACTTTCCTTGATCAGGTTTTGTAGGGTTTTATGCAATTTATTCATATATTTATTTGCAGCATTTATGTTTAATTATCTTTATCTCATGAAACTGAGATTCACTAATTTTCTTTGAGATGTGAAAACTGTAAAATGTATAGTTAGTAATTTAATTCAAGTTAATATAAATTAAATTCTTTATTAGCAAATAATAGCATTTCCCATAAAAAGATTCTAAGAGCAAGCTAGATGTGGTTTCTTTTCTTTTTTAAAGAGAGAGAGAGAGAGAGAGAGAGAGAGAGAGAGAGAGAGAGAATTTTTTAATATTTATTTTTTAGTTCTTGGCAGACACAATATCTTTGTTTGTATGTGGTGCTGAGGATTGAACCCTGGCCGCATGCATGTCAGGCAAACGCGCTACCGCTTGAGCCACATCCCCAGCCCCTAGATGTGCTTTCTTTACTATGGCATTTAGTAGGTAGTCAAGAGCAAAGTAAAATTGTGAGGAAAGTGGAAGTAGCAGGGTAAATAACTTGCATAACTTAACTTGATAAAGTGGGAGTGTGTCTTAGAAAAAGTATCTAAACACAGCTGTATTCTCAAGCACCTTTTAACACTGTCCTTATAAATCCTCCCATAGCTGGTAACACACCTGGAAGAGTTCCAAGGCTTTGTCAGCATTATCTCACATAATTCCACATTGATCCTGAGGTAGCATTATTGTCTGGAGTTTGAAGATCAGGTTTCAGTGGCTTAAGAAGTTAAGTAACTTGCTAAAATTCACACAGGCAGTGAATGGGAACTCATTTAACAGGTAAAACGTGGACTTAAAACCAAATGGTTTCTCTGGGTCATATGTCCTTATAGAACTGCAGCAGCTTCTAGCTGAATGCCATATTATCACAGCTTGTCTTTAACCTGGCAGGATTCACAGTCCTGCTTTTAATTAGCTAATTATAGACTTTCTTTTACTAAATGAGCTGTTCTCACTTCTTAGGGTTGTGGAACCCAGAGAACTGTTGCTGACTGCTCTGAAGACCACCAGGTCCCTGCAGAAAAAAACTTACACAAAATTTATCATGTTTAATCCCCTTCCTTTAACTATAAGTTTTTGACAATGAAGGTAAATTTGTGCAGAAACTAAATACATGATGCATAGTGTTTGTGTGTCACTTGCTTCTATCTGACCTTATCTTTTGGCAAAAGCCTGGGGTTCAGGTCAGACCAAGTTATTTTATTTAAGACATTTGAAAGAAATTAACTGTGAATCATTGTTGAATAGTGGTATATAACAGTTTTTAAAAGTGCACACTTGAGTGAGACACCTGGGTTAAAAATCTCATTTCTACCCATCACTTCAAATGTAACTTTGGACAAACTACTTCAATTGTTTATACTTCAATCCCTTAATCTCTTAAATTAGGGGAACCCTCTTCACAGGATACATGGAAAGTGCTTAGAAAAGGATGTGGCATATAAGAAGAATTGTAAGAAAATTAATACTGTTGAGTAGCAGTAGTAACAGTAGTAATTTCATTAATGCAATTAGTGAAAAACATGCATTCTAGAAACTACTTGTATCTCAATAGTAAACTCTATTATATATCATTTTTCAAGTATAACATTATCACTGTATAATAATTATTATATATACAATTATATACTATAATAATTATAAATATATTATATATACTTATGTAATATTACTATTATTATTATAAACAACATTACAATGACATGTGCTTCAACAAGTCAAACAACTCATTCTAGCCATGCCCCTAAAATCTCAGTGACTTTACCAATGCAGATTTAATTATTCCTCAGGCTGGACTCTCCAAAGTGGGTCGGAGAAAGATTTCCCTTAGTTTAGCCATTTAGCTGCCGAGGTTCTTGAGACTCCACCATGTGCTTCCACACATCCTTTGTTCTCCCTCAGAGAAAGTACAAAGCATGTGAAGTTTCTAAAGTTACCCACAATTAGAAACTTATAACTTTATTCAGGTATTTTTTTGTCCATTTGTTTTTGCCAAATCAAATCACATAGTCACACCTTACTTCAAAGAAGGAAAGGATGACATTCTGTCTGTGCCAGAAGAAGGGCTTTGGCAGACAGCCCTGTGACCTCACTCTGGGAATGAGCTTATCTTCTTTCCTGCACTGTGATCTTAGGTGCATTGCCACTGATGTTTACCCAGAGCTTTCTAATGAAATTAATATATACCAGGAACCAGATAAAATGCTTCAACTCATGATTTGAATATGGAATTTTTTAAATGGTCAGGTTGCTGTAACCAAACATGAAAATATGAATGGAAAATGGAAATTCTCCAAAAGGATTCAGTGCTGGCAGATGGTCTCTTAGCACTATGATGGCATGAGAAACCTTTCCCCAACCCCAGTGCTTACAATATGTGCATAATTGCTAGGAATATTTTTGGATTATTTTTATTGAAATAGCTTAGGTGGGTATAGACTTACAGCTATTATGAAGAAGAAAATGAACTAATTATTCAAAATGAGTTAAAGTGAGGATAAATTGCATCAAATTTAGGTGATAATCTATTTTTAATCCCTGTAAAATGAAGAATCATAATCTATGCACCTTGTAACTGATTCTCTTCATGGAAAATGAATAGGGCATGGCAGAGTCAATCTGTTGATTTCAGCTATATTAACCAGCCATGAGAATTCCTGCACTGTCTCTCAGAGTCAATATACATCAAGACTATGACCTTAATGAACAGATTGTCCACCAGTTAGTGAGACTTGCTGAAGTGTAAAGGCAAGGATTGTGTATTGTGTGTTTTTAAAGTTTGGAATTTATATCATTATCACATTTGATAATGTATTTAAAGAAATTAAAAATTCTCTTAGCACAGATATTGTAAATTATAAGGAAGAGATTACAATTACACGTCAATAAATTCCAACTGATATTAAGCAAGTCAAAAATATAAACCCAGTCATAGAACAACAATTTAAATATTAAGCAACCTTTTCATTTTTAGGATTTGTTGTTGTAGAATATTTATAAGGATAGAGTAAACACAGGTAAGAATAATTTCATTGTGAAAATGAGTATATATTTGAGAGAATTTCTTAAGACCTTTTAATCTAATTACTAAAAGGTATTGGTTTGGTAAATTTCTAATGGCATGCTGCAAATACTTGTGTGAATTTTGAGACCATGACCTTAAAATAAATGAATCTCCAAGCTATTTCTGTTTCATGAAGAGTCCAAGGGAACACTTCTAATTCCTAACTCTGCGGTTGAAAATTTAAATTTCCTGCATCTCTATCCTGAAGTATTGCCATAGCTCATAATTGGTCTACTTATTTCTACTCATCACACCTACAGTTCATTTTCAACACTGTAGCCCCAATTTCTCTGATATATAAATCAGAGAGTACAATTCCACAACTCAAGACTTCAATAATCTCCATTTCACTCCAAGCCAAAGTCCTTCTCACAATCTACAAGGTTATACACAACCTGGCTCTTTCTGACCTTGTCTCCATTCATGCCCCTACTACCTCTCTCTGCTCCAGTCATACTGGCCTCTTAGCTATGCCAGGAACATCTCTTCCTCAGCTTTTGGTGTGTGCTGCTGATTTCCTCAATACTCTATAATCCATATTGTTTTCTACTGCATCCAAAAATGTTTCAGTCCTTCCTCAAAAGCACAGATAGCCCTTTACAGATCACCCTCCCAAACTATTTCCTAGTCTCCTTACCAGCTTTATTTTTAATAGTACTTATTACCATCTGAAATAGTCTATGTATCCCCCCCACCCACTCGCAATCTCATTTCCCTAAAATATAAGATCTATAAGAATATGATGTGTTGTCTACGATGTTCAATGCAATCTCCCAAACTTGGATAATGCTAATATTCATTCTTGAATAAATTTTTTTGCTTGAGATTCAAGGAGTTAAAAATATTTTCTTCACTTGATTAAAAAATTTATATTTTAAGTGAATAGAGATATCAACTTCAGATAGCATAATTACTGTGAAAGTTATAAGATAAATATAAATACAGATCTGTTAAGAGACAA